>NW_025942918.1:0-24655 GCF_000764305.2 Hyalella azteca | reverse complement strand
CTTCTAGTGTTGGTCAGATTTCGACGTTGATATGACGTTTAATTTTGGTTGTTCAACATTTCAACCTGAAATCAACCAATAATCAACGTTGTTTCAACGTCAGATGCCTGCTGGGTTAATTCTCTGAGGAATTGATTCATACAAATCGTGAATTATTTCCAAAGTAATTTTAACCCGTTCTTCAGTTAAACTCCCTCCAGCTCTTTTAAAGACGATGGCGGCGGGAATCGACTTCTGCCTTACATCTCTAAAATCGACATAAATGCTCGATAATATTCAAGTTTGGTGATTTTGGTCACGTGGCCAAATGACATGCTCAACTTCTTTAAAATGTTCATCGTGCAATTTTTTAACAATTCCAGCTGTATGGATCGAGGCATCATCAACTTAAAAGATGGAGTTACCCTCCGGAAAAAGTGCTTGAAGCATTGTATGAACTTGGTACTCCAAAATTCCTCAATAGTCACGGCTGTTGGTCCGTTCATGATGAGAAATCATTGGTTCCCGAATTTTCAAGAAATGACACCCCAGATCATCACAGATCTCCCTCCATGTTTTTCGGTTGGGAGAAGACAGTCGAGAAAATCGCATTTTTCCACTACTCAAACCAATTTTGGAGGGATTTACACCACTCTAAACGCTTTGAAGTATTTGTGCTTGAAAACAGGTTTCTAATTGCAGCTCTTTCAAAGAATCCAGATCGGTGCAACTCTCGGCGGACAGTCCGGAAACTGGGTTCTGTAGTTGTCCATTGAGGTCTACAGTAATTTTAACACCCGTGATCGTTCAATTGTCCCTCACAATTCACTTTAGGTGCCGACGGTCTCTCTCCGACAACTTCGACTTTCAGACCTGTGCTTTGTTGAGGACGTTTTTCCTTCTCTTTCAAAAGCAGTCATTATTTGTGAGACACTACCTCCAGAAACGTCAAGCATTTGGGAAGTTTCTGTCACACTAGCACCTGCAATATATACGGGCACCAAGAATTTGGCCTCTTAGAAAATCACAGAGGTTTGCCATTTATGGTAATAAAATATGTTAGGTTATAGACACCAAAATTTACTAAAAATATCAGTGCAAGGTAGAATATTTATTATCATCAACAATATACAATAAAACATAAAAATTTGTCACGTTTTCATTGTTTATACCATGTTAAAAAATTACGATAACAAATTGTCAGTCGTTTCACTTATTTTAACCCATTTAATTGCCAAGAATCACACCATAAAATTAAGAACTTTATCATCAGCTGCATTGCCAAGAAGTATAGCACACTACCAGGATAACCCAGCGTGGCTTGGCAGGTTGCAGTAAGTCAGTAACTCTGTAGCTTTTAGAAGAAACAAGACTATGATGGTATATAGGATGAAAAATTTGGTAAATAACCATCGTCAGAGGAGCGGATGAAATGCGATTTTTTCGTGATACTAGAATTGAAAGATACCAAACAGGAAGGTTCTTAACAAACAAAATTATAACATCAGTTGAAAACCAATTACTTTACCCTCGAAAGGCATAATAAAACTGCCTTCTACAATAACTGCTGCTAATCACAAGAAGACCTCAGAGGGCCATATATTTGACTGTAGTCTGCACCCCTCTTGACACCACGAACCAATACACACTCGATTGAACAGGTTAATCTGAGCTTATCCTTAATCCTAAACTCGAAACCTATACCTGAACTGAGCCATTCTTCGTGCAGTTAGTTGCTATTATTTGGAACAACAGAGGAGCCAACAGTAGAATTCCACTAGATAAAGCCTAGAGTGGTGTGAAACTGTATCTCTTTCGAAATGTCTTTTACTAAATCCCTATGAACAATTTACAATATTATTTATTACGGTAATGTCAACTGTACATAAATATTTCCGATTCAAAGCACAACAGTGCAGCTTTATTCATTAGCAAAGACTGCACAAACAAAGCAAGCATGGCAACATGGATGCAATTAAGGGGGCGTCGTCTATACAAGCCTGACGCCTCACTCGCTGCAAGTATGATGCAGTGACGCAGAATAAAATGTCCTTGCCGGTCCTAAATGGCAGACCGGTTTTAAATGTTCAGACATTAAACAGACGCTTTAAATTTATGAGCTCGCTGCAATCGACACTCAGGCTCATTAAGGAAGTACGTGAGACTACAAGTGCGTTGTGGTTTATAGATAGTCCACCAATCAAGGTTCATATTACTAGGAAATTTAAATGAAATGCAAAAAATACATCATTCCTTATCCTCTTCTCAACTTTATATGGAATTTGACCACATTTCTCTATCTCAATCTCGGGACATAAAACCTAAACTTTTACGCCTATTTATCAAACTTATGAACATTTTTGTGTTGCGGCAAAGGAAATACAGTTTCAAAAACGATGATATGACTAGAGGTAACAATTCCAAACCCTAACAATACTCCACAGAAAACTTCGGAAGATAATGGGAAAACCACGTGTAATTGAAAAAGCTACATCAACCGTACCATTGCGAGGCGGGGGTAACGAAAGTAATTCATGGATTTTCGAATAACATTCAATGCATTTTTTCACCAGACTGATAAAAAACAAGATTGTACTTTGTCTTTTCGGATTGTTTTCCTTCTCTTGTCATTTTCTCATTGATTGTTCATAGTAGCTTCAAATGCAGTTCTGTACCAAAACATATCCCACCAGCAGTGGGTATCCCACTTCTATATCAAGACATTCGCTAACACCGGCCTTGACGTTCTCTTCCAAGCGACCAACATTTTTGCTGCAAAAAATGTGAACGTGCGTGTTTTTCTAATGCTCTCAACGACGCAATAGGCAAGCATACGCACCATGCAGGACCATCGGAGGCTGTCTAATAAAAATTGCCAGAGTTTCAGTGCCACAGTTCACACAGTCAAGCACAAAGACACAAGTATCAATATTTCAGAGGTCAAAGTCTTAAAATACTTGAAGTGTGCTGTGAAGTTATGAAAACCTTCCGTGTATGTATGTCTTTCCATTAATCTACGCGCTGTCAGTCTAATACGATCGAATCAAAACTTTTAATAGTGCCTCACTTTCGATCAGTTATTCCCGCTGTCGCTTACTCAATGAAGAACTTGCGTCATACAATTTACTATGAAGAACTTCCGCTTTTTTCGCTCACGGGTGAAAAACAAATTATTGAGCATCACTCTTCATACTCATACCAAATGACGATAACTTCTGTTCAAGCCCAATGAAACATGTTCTTCATAATAGTGCGCAGGTCATTTATGATCAGCATGTATATCAGTTTGATGACAAAATAATTAATGATCCAAAGAAGTGGGAAGGCACCCAATATTAAAAGGTGACACTGAATTGATTTTACTGAATGTTCCGCGCTGGGCGAAATTTAAACGTTTTAATTGAATGAAAGGATTAAGCTTAGGTAATAGGTTCGACTTTACATGTATGCGTCAATTTAAATCAGACATTTAGCATTCAGTAAGGTACCAACAAACTCAACTCGAGGCAGATCAAAGAAATCAAGTATAGTTTAAAAAACGTGAACGATAATCAATAGTAAATATCGTAGACTAGGGGCCTTGATAGCTAGGCAGGTTTCCGCGCATTGATCATGTAATTCGAAATCAAAATTTGTTGCCATGAGCATTTTACTAGGTGTTATAAATCGAGTGTTTTACAATATTTCATATTACAATATGTCCTGGTAAACTTCATACGTAGGAGTCAACAGGAGCATTGACATCGTCACACAGTCCAGATGAAGATAAATATATAGATTTTTTTCTTTAAATTCGAGTTACGGCACGAATCGCGCACGTTCTGTTACTACCTCATGATGCAACGAACGTTAAGCGCACGAATTAACATTATAAACGCTTCCAGTCGGGTATCTTGCACCACAAACATTTTTTGCATCGGTCGTAGAATAACGATGAGGTCTTCACTTAACTACTTGGGATTTGATTCCGAGTATCTGACGATTGGAAAAATTATTCGCGCAGCATCAGGCCAAGAATAAGCCGGACTCATCATACTGTGCATCTGATAGCTGTGTCACTGCACTTGGAAGACGTGCTCCTGAATATATAGAAGGCCTTCACTCAGTGACGCTGTTCGCATAATTTACAGTTAAACGTGTTGTCAAGGGCAAAATGTTTCAGCGTGAATTCACGTAAGTGAAAAGGAAACTAATTTCTTCCACTATAGTGAGCAGAAAGATGAGTAAAAAGAATCTTTAATGCCTTACGCAGATCACAGAAGATTTTGTAAAGCTTAGCGTTGAACTTATTGATAAAATGCTGAGGAATGAGTGCAGCCTTCGCTATTACGCGTGCAATTAAAAGAACAAGGAGAGAATACAAGCCGTCTTGAACGTTATTCGATAGGTAACCTCAGAACTTGTCATTACTACACATCAAACTTGTATAATAATTAACGCTTAATTACACGCTCGGAAATCACTAAAAAATAACGTTGAATTCTTAATTCGTGAATGAATTCGAATGTTTCAATCAATCACCTTTTTCAAAACGTTAAAATAACATTGGACAAAATCAACCGCATAAATTAAGAGATTACACCTGCTGCACAAGTTTCCAAATCTGTACAATACCCATGTTGATCTGTAGCGCATCATGTTAAGAAAAACCAACGCGAATTCATTTTTACTTGACAGCTATCGCGATAACGCGATAAGCGGCGTGACGCGGGCATTATTGTAGAACAAATGAGGAAGTGATAAATGCTCATAAGATAGGTCCAGCTAACGCAGTTCAACTATTCAATCGCGAGCTGAACAAGGAGTTCTATAGCAATTACACAGGGGTTAGACAAAATAAGGGTAACATCTGAGAAACCCACGAAATATATTTTAGTATGATGTAGATCCACCTTTCGTGACAATTACAGCATAATTCTCCGAGGAATTGATTCATACAAATTGTGAAATGTTCCCAAAGAAATATTAACCGATTCTTCAGTTAAACTCCCTCCAGCTCTTTTAAAGTCGATGGCGGAGGGAATCGACTTCTGCATCACATCTCTAAAATCGACCATAAATGCTCGAAAATATCCAGGTCTGGTGATTTTGGTGGCCAAATGTGGCCAACTCAACTTCATTAGAATGTTCATCGTGCAATTTTTTTTTTACAATTCCAGCTGTATGAATCGGGGCATTATCAACTTGAAAGATGGCGTTACCCTCCGGAAACAGTGCTTGAACCATTGGATGAACTTGGTACTCCAAAATTTCTAAATAGTCACGGCTGTTGATTCTTCTATGAAGAGAAATCATTAAATTGGTCATCCGGATTTCCAAGAAATAACACCCAGATCATCACAGATCCTCCCCCCCATATGTTTTACGGTTGGGAGGAGGCAGTCGGGATTAAATGACTCTTTTGGCGGTCTGTAAACGTAAACTCGGCCAGATCGAGGTTGGAAATAATGTAATCGATCATTCGTCAGAGAAAATAACCATTTTCCACTGCTCGAGGGACCAATTCTGGAGTTTTTTACACTACTCTGAACGCTTTGAAGCATTTGTATTTGAAATAAGAAGTTTTCTAATTGCAGCTCTCACACAGAATCCAGATCTGTGCAGAGCTCTCGACGAACAGTCTTTATGGTAACCGGGTTCTGTAGGAGTCCCTTGCGGTCTGCAGTAATTTTAACAGCCGTGGTCTTTGGGTTGTCCCTCACAATTCAATTTAGGTACCGACGGTCTCAGACAACTTGACTTTCGGCCAGACCTGTGCTTTGCTGAGGACGTTTCTCCATCTCTTTCAAAAGCAGGCATTACTTTTGAGACAGTACTACTAGAAAACGTCAAGCATTCAACCGTCACAACGTTTTCGTCACACTATATACGTATATACACCTGTCATACGGACACCTACAATTCGGCCTCTCAGAAAGTCAGAGAGGTTTGCCATTTATAGATTATAGGTTGGGTTATAGACAAAAATTTACAAAAAATATCTGTGCAACGATAAAATATCAATTAGCAGTAACAATAAACAATAAAACATGAAGATACGTCACGTTTTCATTGTTAATAACATGTTCAAAAATTACGATATTGAAATGTCAGGCGTTTCGCTTATTTTTTGCAACCCCTATAGGTTGTCAGGATCAGATAAAAATTTGCGGATAATAAATTAAATTATGTGGTATCTGTACTACACTACCTACTAAACTAAACTTATGTACTAAAGCTACACAAAACAACGCGAGTCCATGAATTATACAGTTTAAAGATTCGCCTATCCACCAGCTTACCCAACAGGCTTGAAATGTTGTTCAATTGGAAACAATAGCTCACTATGTGAATGATAACAGACTGCGCGTTCTTTAACCCTCAAGTCTCATTCGTTTAAGGGACATTATGGAAAATCAACTTTTGATGGCTTAATGCTGAAACAACCTACGTTTGAAAACTAGTCATTCGTAGGAGCTGCATGACAAAAATTTGGTTTTGAGTTGTCTTTCTCGTGCACGGGTTTTCGAGCTAGACGCACATGTGCCGCTTTTGTCCTTGCAGGAAACGGAGGCAACCTGCCGTTTCTAAGAGGCCAACTCATCGTTTACTTTATCAAATAATTTAAAAAACAGCATGCGTAGACGACACCTATTTCTCTGGCCCTAGTATCGCCTGTCATGCCAATTCCCGTTATAGAGCAATGTGTTTTAGGGATGGTGCTACGCTGCAGTTTCGTATAGGGACAAAGGGAAGCTAGGAGCTGTACGAGCACCAACAAGATGAATATACGTAACTGCGGTGTTAATTTAAAGAAACGGTGGCAAGGGATAAACAGTGCGACGTGAGTGCAGCGGCGCTCGATCTGTCATATTCTATACGCGATATCTGCACGAGGCTGAGAGCGGCACGAGCGCCAGAAAATGTTGGCGACCACAGCACTGTAGCTTAGCTTTAGCACGAGTGAGGCACGATGTGTGTGCAACTAGTAGCCTGGAGCCAATTTTAATATTTTTCAATTACCAACAATTTATAAGTTTACATTACATGAATGAATGGCACGAATTTATGTGCAGCCAACTTAAAGATAAAAAAATCAGCGTTAAGCCCATATGCCGAAATGGACGAGTCAGTCACCATGCATAAGGCTATCATATCAGCCACAATCGATTAGCAGCAAACATCAAGTTCTCAGAAAGGAGCACGTTGAAAACCGTGATAAGTCGTGAAGATACGAACGACGTGCCAGCCAACCATGCGTTATTTTTGCTATATGTTCTAGTACTTTATGAGACGAGACAGAGAGTACACAGCCAGGAGTCAACCAGTCAGAACGTCAAGCAGTCGCCAAACATATAATCTCGTTCTGTAATGCAGGTTTCATTGAAGACAATAGTGTATTTCTTATAGACAATTTTGTTATTGTTTTTCTCAATTGGGCTCTTGCGAATTGGGCTTTTGATAGGACTTGAAAACTTAAATATTTTCTAGGGGACATTTCATAATAATTTACGACGTTTCGAATGCAACTACATTCATTTCAAAGTATAGGGGAAAAGTCTTGCAACACTTGAATTTGAAATTTTGAAATGACGTTAGCCTTTCTTTACGGTAAGTTTTATCGAAGAAGCCTTCCTTTCGACGCAAGAAACAACAAGAAGAAAATCGAAGAAGACACAAGTTTGACTGAAAAAATGAAATTTTGTTGGTTCTTTCTTAGCGTGTCGAAAAAAATTTCTTGCTGGCGCCGGGAGATCAAAAAACAGGTTACCAAATATCATTTTAATGAAATGCGACGTTTTGAAAATACAATATTCATTATCAAGCACAAGCAGGTAAAAAGTTTTGCTTCCATTAAATGTCATTTGGTGACCTGCCTTTTGATCTCCTGGCGCCAGCAAGAAATTTAGTTTGACTCATTGAAAATAAAGCAAATAAGAAGTGTTGATAAAAGCATGCTCCGGTCTTCCATCAAACTTGCATAAAACATATGGTAATATGAATACAGATTGAAAATGAAAGCTTGAATTGGCGACTGGGCACCTCATGACGGTGTTGGTGCAGGTCTCCAACGTCGCGCGTGTGCGGGTCTCACTACATGAGCCTCACACATGCAGGTTCTTCGGTCCTTCGGTCTGGTGAATGGCATGGGCGGCGGCAGCTCTAAGTTTTGAACCGCCTCATAGTCAAGCTCGAGCTCTACTGTAGATACGTCGACGACATTTTTGTCGTCGTTCGGGACGAAGATCACATAACTGAGCTATGCGTGGCCTTAGAAATCAATTCAGTCTTGAAGTTCATCAGCGAATTTGGACTAAATCAGTCTTTGCCCTTCTTCGATATTCTCGAAGTATATAGGGAATAATGTGTTCGTCACTAAAGTTTACCAAAAACCTACTGACGTAGGAAAAGTACTGAACAAAGTAAGCGAATGTCCACAGCGATATAAAACCAGCACTATTCGCGCCCTATAATACATAAAGGATTTACAACTCTTACATCCGCTAGTGACTTAAGAACTGAACTCCAGAGATCTGCAAGCAAATTATAGTAAACAACTTTTATGCGAACGGTTATTGAAGCTGTTCTCGTAATTCAAGCTTTGATTTTCAATATATATCCATAATGCCCTATATTTGTACTAACTTAATTTCAAATTTTCAAATTCAAGTGTTGCAAAACTCTTCATCTACTTGATAGCGAATGTAGTTGCATTCGAAACGTAAATTATAATAAAATATCGCTTGAAAACCTGATATTTTAATTTTCAAGCCCTATCAAAAGCCTAATTCACCGAATAGAAAGAAATAATAAGAAAATTGCCAACAAGAAATACTCTCTGGTCTTCAATGAAACTTGCATTAAAGAACAACTCTTGACGAACTACACCTATCTCGCGATCGTTCATGTGGTGTGAACAGCTGCAGCGAATGAAGAACAGGAAGCATTCGAGGCTATCAGTAGATAACGGAGAAAAGGAAATTACATTATGAACTTTGAATTTGCAGTATGGAAGATACTTGACCAAATACATATAAAGAATTGCAAGTGATATTGTCAACAATGAAGGTTTTACATGGAAATGAACGAGAGAAGCGCGGTCTCTTGCTAAATTTTTGGCATCTTCCTTACAGGGCAGGCATCGAATTCTAACTCATTCACAAGTAACAATTATCGGGATCGAATATAAAGATAAATACAATCAAAAATACACAAAAAACTTGTGATATAATGGGGAATTACATTCATCATCCAAGCAAGAGCGTGATATAAAAATAGGTCTATGATAGAAACAGGATCAGAAGACAATTTCGTGCCTCTTCCTTTCATATTTACAGCACAAGTGCATCAATGATATGTATGAAAATCTTACGCAGCGCAATACGAGTGCAATTAATAACCATGACCTCTGAAGTTCGACAAGTTTTTCCAACCAACGTTAATATATACTATTATTATTATTATTAGGGGCTGTACGAAACACGGCAGGTAGACAGGAAATGCAGTGCGCTATATTACAGCTAAGTATAGAGATGCAACAGGCGGTACCTATAGCATGGCTTACATTTAAGCATCTAACAAGTTTTTACGGCCAGCTCTCGATGCTGACACTAGATGGAGAATTCAACGGAAATCGATAAGAATGTCGCTGCCATATCGCAGTGAGCTTCTATTACAAGGCCGAACAAATTTTACACCTTCGCAAGCATAGTCTCTAAACATAAGCATAAGATGATGTAATCACTATAAATCCCTAGGCGTAAAGCTAGAAGCATCACTAGCAACACCTGCAGCTCGCATTTTGATACATCATTAAAAAGATATCATAAATAGAAATAATGAGTTAATAATGGGGCGTTCGCGGCCTGATTCTACAATAAAAATCGTCCATCTACAACCAATATTTCATTATTCAAAGCATGACCAGGTCGGTATGATTCCAAGTCCACTTTACGTAAATTTAACATTTTAATAAAAGCGAACGAATTTACCGCACGGTACAAATAAATCAATTAGATAATATAATTAGATCAATACTCAATCAGCTCGGTGCGTTTCACTGTGAACAAATGTTTATTAGAATGCAGTAATGGCTTTGAAAGACTCGTGATACTTGGTCGAATTCTTCACTTCATTTTGCATGCCCGAAAATTTGAATCCACTTCAAGAGCCTGCGCAATAATGATGATACAACGCACAGCACTATACTTCCAGTTAGCGACGAACCGCATATAGGCCCTCAGTTGCAACAATTACATGAAGCATCATCTCGATCACTAACCTTGACTCGTCCGACTTCTAGGAAGCAATTACGTTAAACTTGTTTTTGTATCAACATGGGCTGGTGATGGGGCAAGTTGTGAAATTTAATTCACTTTTACGTCTGACAAATTTCCTTTATAAGCATAAATTCCGCTCCTAAACTGGATAACGTTCGTGATTTTTGCAGCCAAATGACCTGGCAGGTTCGAAGAATTAGTTCAGAAATTGACTATGAATAAAATTTGTTCTAAATCCCGAATTATTTTTGTGAAATTTTCACTCAACTTGCGCGTTTTAAAAAATGCCTGAAGCTGATAATGAAGACAATTGCTCGATTTGCCAAGAAATTTGAGTTTGCTCGCAACCTGCCATACCAACTCCTGCAGTATTGCATAGTTTGCCCGGGGTTTAATGGGCCACGAGCTCTAGTCATAACCCTTTACGGCAATATAACATTAAAATTCTGCTGACAAATCCAACCGGAAAAATAACAATTCAAAGCTTCGAATGTATATGTATTGTTTTATCAAAGTGTTTACTTTGGTTGTAAAATAATGAACACGAGAGTCTGGCGGCACATATTACAATTCAATTTCCAGCCGCTCCTAAGACATGACATTTCGTAAGAAAATGTAAGATGCAATGAATGAATGGAGGTGCAGCGTATCCCTGACCTACTGAACTTGAGCGTGCGCGTGTCGGGTCATCGAGTAAAGACAATGAGTGCAAGTCTGCAGCTGCACAAGCAGACAAAACAATGAGCTGCAGTGCAGACAGCAAAAGATAAACAGCGGTGACACGCGGCCAGGGTCACCAGCAGCCGGCACGCTCAACCCTATACATAGACACGGCTACACCAGCTTGCCGGCTCGTGTTGTAGGTCTGTGATGCTGAGTCATGCCTCACGAGATACACTCTATCGCTCATCGAGACTTTGGTGGTAACAATAGTCTTGAAAAGATTTTTGCCGATAATAATTTCTGTACCCAAAAGCCTTCGAAAAATAATCATATTTGATCAATGCTGGAATACAGTTAACTTGTGGAATGTCGGGAGATCTTGTCGGTTGTACACGTAATTGGATACAAACACAATACTCCCGACTACTGACCATCAAGGATACGAAATAACCTAAACATTAAGTAGATGACCTTGGTAACATATGCACCGTCCCATTTCGAAAATAAATGAATACAGCTTCGATAAAATGTAAACTTGCAAGATGATCGCAAGATCAACAGAATCTGTACTTGGGTGCGACGGCTAGACAGCTCACTGAGAGTTTGTCACGTACGATGGAATCTTACGTCATGAATGGAAGAGAGCGGGCGAAGAGAGAATAAGCGAGCAGACCGTGAGATCGAAGTAAAGGAGGGACTGGGAAGAGAAGGAGGGACTAGGGAAGAGAAGGAGGGACTGGGGAAGAGAGGGAGGGACTGGGGAAGAGAGGGAGGGACTGGGGAAGAGAAGAAGGGACTGGGGAAGAGAGGGAGGGACTGGGGAAGAGAAGAAGGGACTGGGAAGAGAAGGGACTGGGGAAGAAGGGACTGGGGAAGAGAAGAAGGGCCTGGGGAAGGGAGGGAGGAACTGGGGAAGGGAAGGAGGGACTGGGGAAGGGAAGGAGGGACTGGGGAAGAGAAGAAAAGACTGATGAAGAGAGAGATTGGGGAAGAGAGTTGACGACTGGCGAAGAGAGGAAGGGCCTGGGGTAGAGAGCAGCCTCCAGACCCCATCTACAGGATCGATAGAGACAAGGTCAGGTCAGCAGGAAAGGTCTCGCAGAGGACAACGGGAACACCGGCCTGAGTGTGGCGGGCACATAAGGGCATCATGTACACATACTACATGGAAGGGCTTCAAGCACACATACATTACTACATTGTGTGCGTATACCATTAAAAATTACAATTACTGAGCATAACGTGTAAGTTTCGTCCATAGAGTCTTGTTATTTTCGGCGCTTTGATGCGAACTCGAATTTTCGAAACGCGACATTATACATGAAGTACGTACCATCAATACACACAATAGCTACGGTAGGGCACTTACGCCGCCACTACACTCTCGCCATAATGAAACCCGTGTTAAAAGTGAAGCTCTAAAGTATTATATTCAAGCCAAATAAACGATTGCTATGTAAAATATTCTCAACTGATACGAGTTCGGTATTTATCATAATGACATCCAATATACGTTTGATATGTATATAGATATATACATACCGGTATATAATTTGAGCAAGCACACAACATTCAACTACCGCTTCACAGTCATCTAATCTAGTGCAATATTGGTGACGGCGTCTTACAGATCAACATAAGACGGCGTCTTACAGATCAACATGCTAGATTTTTGATTTCATGAAGGCAGTTTGTGTTGTATTAGAAGTTTGAATGCAGTAGAAATTTGTATGCTTCTTATAATTAAATAGCAGGCACTGATATACAACAGGAATAAACTTTAAAACAGAGGTTTTACAACAACAATTCCATGTATTTGTCAAAAGGACAAACAATGGAGATTTACTGTAGGTATTTCTAATCTATTGCCCAATGCCCATTTCATTGACAACATATCACAGATATCCTTTGATTGAATCCATTATTAATGCATTGAAAGTCAAATTTCTTCAGCGAGACATCCAGCAATGAAATTCCATTCTCAAGTTCTAAATAGACCAAAGCTTCTTTGCTTATCACGACACAAGCAAAGTATGTATATATAAACTTAGGCTACTGTGTGTTCAAATCTTTGGCACTGTTTACAGAAACATTGTAAGCTCAGCAGGTTAAGCCATAGAAGAGCTATAATGGATCTAGTACAGCTTAGGAATATTTTTTTAAAGGATCAGTATTGTATACTTTGAATTTCTATGTGTAAAATGAAGGGCAAGGAATTGCCAACAGTAGCAGACAGAATATGGGAGATATGTTCTATCTTGACATCTATTATTATTAATTAGAGTAGATAAGTCAGGCAGAAAATCTATTTACAATGAGCTTGTTATTATTATGCAACATTTACAACAAATATAGTAGTAGTTCATCTTATTAATAATTCTGTGGCTAAACAGTTGTATCACCAAGTCTAGCAGCTCAAAATTTCTGCTCCAGTTCATGAAATAATGGAATGTCAACTGGAATAACTCACAGCAGCATTTGTGCAACTTAATCAAGTATTTAGGCAATTTTGCTCATAATTGAGTCAACTTTTTATACAAAGTACGGACTTTTCAAAACAAAAACTTATGTATTTGCTGAAATCATACTGGATGGCATGAGTCAGTTTAGTTTACAAAAATAACGAATCATGAAGGGTTAATTAATTACTATGCAGAAGGTATGTATATATACCTGCATAAAATAAATAATGAATGTTGACTACAATAAGTGAAAATTTCCTAAGGCCTTATAAACTGATACTATAATATATATTGATAAAACCAAGATTAAAAATAAAACTGTGGATCACTAGACAATTCCTTACCTAGCAATTGCTAGTATATATCATGCAAAACTAATGAGGTGGCAACTAGCCTAAGAAAAAAAATATTAATAGGCTTATGAAAAAGTTATTCTTCCTGTCTTAGCTTTGATCCTAAGCCACAGGTAGGGGCTACAAAAGTATTTCCTTAGCAAGACATAAGAGTGAGTTCATGAATTTTAAAGGTCTTGACAGTAGGACATGATCTTTATACAAGTTCCTGAGTTCCAGTCAGGTGCTTAGAAGGGCTTACTTCTATCTGTGCACAACAGCTACCAATAAACTACCGTAAAATGGGGTAACTTAGACTCCCGGGGTAACTTAGACCCCTTTTTGTTTTTTTAATAAAAACCCCCAAAACTCAGAAACTATTTGACATAGAAAAATTTTGTCAATGGGCATTAAAGGAATAATACTGAGGCTACGTAACACAATAGAAAGATTTAAAAAGTTTGCATATCTAATAGGTTAAAAAATTTAAAATGTGACCCACAAAAAAAAAAATATTTTTTAAAGCCTGTTGGAGTACCCCCTTTAATTTTTTTATTTTTTGGTAAAATAACTCCAGGTTTTGATGCATTGTAGTAGAACTTTTCTAATTACATATGCAAATGACAAATTTTAGTAAAGTGTCATAGTTTGCAATTGGGGGGCGCTGCCCCCAAAGGGGGAACTTAGACCACCTAATGTCAGCCCTGATGGGGTAACATAGACCGGCTTGGAAATTAATTTAAAATTACCATATATAACATATTTCATGTTTGATACACCTATTATGTTTTTTTATGTTTCAGACTCTACAGAGTCTTATATATGGTAATTTTTGCTTAATTTCCAAGCTGGTCAATATTACCCCTTCACAGCTGACATTAGGTGGTCTAAGTTCCCTCATTCAGGGGCAGTGCCCCCCATTTGCAAACTATGACACTTTACTCTAAATTGTCATTTGCATATGTAACTAGTAGAGTTCTACTACAATGCACCAAAACCTGGAGTTATTTGGAGTTATTTTACCAAAAAATATAATTGATTTTACCACCCAGTCTAAGATACCCCAAGAGCTGGGGTAACAAAGAGTCAAAGACCATCACTTTTTTAGAATTACATAAAAACTATGAGAGGCAGGAGCCAGCAATTTATGGTGAGTGAACTAGAGTATAGACCTGTATTTTGCATGTTTCAATTCAAGTTTAATTTAGCTAGTAAAAAAATGGCATCATTTAAAAAAAAAGTGGTCTAAGTTACCCCATTTTACAGTACGTATCAAGCTTGTCTTCATTTTTCAACAAATGATGATCCACATAATACATGATAAAATAATTCCTATGTTTGCATATTTTATGTCTACCTAGAAAGAATGCTGATATTCAGCTGGAGAAATCCTTGTATCCTGGGGAAAACACAAATGATAAAAAACCATAGATAAGGAAAAACCAAGAATTTAATGATTAATCCTAATGTTGTTAAACTTTATGTGGATTGATAGACAAACTTGATTGAAAAACATTTATACCTCAAAAAAAATTATGAATGAATTTTTTTTTTTATTCTTTGATTCAGTTATCCTATATAGATTATAGACCATAGAAAATATTGTAAGACTTAGCCAATAATCTAGTTAGAATAGCAGCAACATAATCATAAATTATTTTGACAAGGTTTTCAAAAAGAGTATTCAATTATAAATGGTATTTTAAATTATTGATTTTTAATTCAATTTTAATTTCCTGTGATGGATAGCCAATCAGGCAAGATTCATGTTCATAATAGATACATACTAATTAGTCTATTTTTCACAAGCAGATGAAACTTGTATACCCATACAACATTCACAATGAATTTTAATTTAGAAATATATGGTAACAGCTTCTGGTAATCTCTGTAGGTGTATGGCATAAGTTTTTTTGAAAAATGGCCAGTAAGTTTCTGAGCTTACCCTGGGTAGATTAGAATCATTACATTGGTGTCAAGTGTCCTGTGTCAAATTGTCAATTACCCAAGACTAATAAAGTCACCCCAGACCTAGCTATGTTAACTTGAACAATGTTAATGTATATAAAAAAAAAACTTTAATTACGTTTTGTAGTAAGATCTAGAAAGTTTTACTTTGTTCAAGTGCACTAAATACATTTATGATCAGAAATACATGGTTTTCATTGATAGGCAGCGAAATAAGTGATGGCGACTTACTGACTTAGGCCTGTCACACTTACGACTTCACGCTAGCGGTCGCGTTACTCGGGCAATCCATTACGCTCACCTAGTTAATAGCACAAGCTTACTCAAGCATTGTTGCGTTGATCGTAGTTGATTACTTCATTATGCAAGGTCATGATATTATGCACGTTTAAGAAAGATAATTCACTTACACTTTCGCTGAAAATTCGTCTGTTAAAAAGAAAGGAAAAATAGTATATCGATAATTCGCAACCCAGTAGTAGGTATAGTGGGTTACTGTGGTGGGTATAGGTACTCACCTTTTCGTTAACTTCAGTGTTAATTATAGGAGGCATTTCTTCTAGCAATTTGGCAGTTACTTCAGCGATGTACACGATACTCTCTTCTTGCAAAATGTCTACGTCGTCTGTTTCACTTGCTGATATTTCTTCGTTTCCACGAGTCTCGTTTTCGCTACTATTTATTTCTTTGCTCACAATAACTTCTTCTATTAGATCTTCAGTATCACTCGCAAGTTCATTTCCGGCCAAAGTTATTCTTTTAGGTACAGTGTCCTTAGATTTTGGAAAAAAATACTGAATCCAATATTTGAAATGAGGGACCACTATTGAACGTAACGTGTTCCAGATGCGCAAGAGCATCAACCCTCTCTCGTCGCTGTCAGCCGCTGCAACTAACTCCATACTCGTGCGACAGGCTTATATATGTCCATGTGAGGTGATAAGAATAACTCGATTTTTAAATGAATTATTATTTTTTCGATTTCTGGGAAAATATACAGACTGACATAGCCAGAGGACTATCGGAGACATTAATACCTTAAAAATTAAAGATAGAAATATTTTTCCCACAGACTCCGGTAACAATAGCAATGCATTTGTTATCAATTTAAGCAACTTTCCAGATAACCTAACATTTTTGCGTTCACATGAATAGATGTTAACAAATGTCATTAATTGAATAAGTAGAATTCATACAGAAAAATAAGTAGAACAATGTCTGATTCCGATAGTACTATAAATATGCAAATAGTTATCGCGAGAGATTTAGAAATTGTTACCTATATAAACGTTTAACATGTTAATAGGCATAATAGCACCATTTTTTTGCACTTCAAATTTTTCAGTTTTGATGTGGTGACATTGTTGTCCCAGCACTCTAGTGCCGCATTCTAGACTCTTTTCCTGAGAACTGGTAAAATGTTGCATTAACAACATGACTGTGTGGTTAAATTTAAATATGAACTACGAATCCATTTTGATCTTGAAGGAAGCTTATAATATAATTGACTGGATATGACTAATTTTAGAAGGCAATAGAAACAGCTCCCAACGTTTGTGGCAAATTTGCAACTGAGCTTTGAGAGAATGTGCTGGCTAGTCTTCTAAGTCACCTTGAACGCGCTCATGCCTTGGCACCGAAATCTTGTTGAACTAACTCGAACTAAATATAGAATGATACTCTAATGTTGTGTATAAATTCGCTTTATGATTGTACTTTACTTTTCGTGGTGCAATGTACTCGATGCACAATGAAAAAGGTCACTTCTAGGTTTGCATCGAGTCGAGCCGGTGTTGCGTGATGTAAGAGAGAATCGCATTGGCTGGCAACCATGTGAACGGGGGTGTGGCGCTTCCCGGCCAATCAATAGACTCGGCAGCGGCTGATGAAATCTCTCCCACGTAAGGATTGGTTGTTGAACGTTCGAAAAGAGGGGAGTGTGCAACACGCCCTTATAGGTTGAGGAGCGTATTGGCGGAATGACCGAACAATTTCAAATTATGTTCTCATGTTAATCGAACCATAATTGGGCCAGAATTATAAATTTAAACATACTATATTAATCTCAGGAAAATATATCTTATCATCTCAGGTATTCAAAATAACGTGGTAGAAGTAAATATTCAGCGAGAAGTGAGTGTAAACAACCAGAAGGAAACTATGCAAAAATAGCATCTTCAAACTAATAAGTTAAATTATTTTGCCTTCATCACCGTCAGTCCTTTCGCTCTCCCTTCGGCTATTCTTCGAACTGTGTTTTATTCTTCGAACTGTGTGCATGAAATTCATATATGATCCTCAAATTTACAGTTAAAATAATATGCGTATAAAAATTACAGTACTTGTTAAAGACAACACTTCTAAAGAGGCCAGTGTATCCGATTTTAACCATGTACAATGAATTTCTAATTTAATTTCAAATATTTAAGAGAAAAAATTATTTTTTCGCTTTTCCAATATATAAAAAAGTTAATTTTTTACATTATTTATTCTGTCAATTGATTTAAGTATTGTCGCCGACTTTAAGCAAGAGTGCAAAATTTCAGGTCGATTGGACAAGTAGAAATGTGTTAAATATCGGTTATCGGATTTGTAACAAACAAACAAATAAGTGAAGTTAAAGAGAAGTGTTGTAATATTAGGTAAGAGAGAGGTACTCTTTTAAACGAGAGGGTTTATTTTCAGCGTGATTATTTTAATGGGGTAGGTGTCCCGACATTTTTGCAATCATGTTCGGGCCATGAACAGGAACCCTAAATGTTCAGATTAATTGTACTATTTCAACCAATTTATCATTTTTTTTCATTTGTACCTACAAGAGTTGGCTTCTATAACCAAATTATCCCTTTTAATTAAATTAAATCAGCTTATATATCTACTGAAAATCGCCTTAGGAATCGTGGAGGTTTTAATCAAGATCATACATAAAACTATCGACTCGACAAAACATATTAATTAATATGTTTTGGAATTATTAATCAATTTTTTTATACCCGCTCTGTGCGACTCACAAAAACGAGTTAGGGAATGTAAACAATGTTAATCATGACATAGATTTATAAATAACAACAATTAGCTACGGAAATTACACAGATTATGTCAAGAGAAATACGTCAATGTTAACCGTTATCGTTATCGATATTCTGAGAAGATTTAAATGCATACGCTACACTGAGCTACATTAATGTGAAGCCACTCTCCTTAAACTCATTATCATACTTGTGATTCTGTTATATTTTCGAATTCTATATCAGTTGATTAGTTGAGTCACCTGTCGGATAACTAAGCTGGGTTCGGATTTAGACAAGAGGGAGACTAATCAGGTCTCACGCGACTAATCCAGTCTTCTCTGAGTTTACTTTATCAGTGAGAAAAAATATCTATCTAAAGTATGGCTTTGCACAAAATTCTGCGAACGTAATGCACGCACACTTTGAAAATCTACTAATTTCATTAATTTCCACGTTTCCATAGAATTGTAAATTTTAGTATCTAAATCATGTTATACGACATGTGGCATCGTATAGATGAGGCAAAATGCAAAACTTCTTGCCATGCGAAGGGAAAAGGCGAGGCAATGTTTTTTAAATGCAAACTCAGATATGAGCTCAAGTTACTGAAGGAGTTACCAGTAATTTGAAATTTGTTAATAAAACAGTTCAATAGCAGTTAAAATTTCCTTTCTAGATAGAATTTTTTGAAATATATGATGTATTTTAGATACCATAGTCTAGCGCGCCTGAGAACCCAAGAATTAACGCGCGTATATAATGATTCCATGAGAGTCATTTTGCAATGTGTATGTCATCTTTATTCCTGTTTGTTAAATGAATATTTAAAATACAATAATTTTCATTCCGACTTAATATTGCACTTTCCGACTTAATATTGCACTCTGCACAGTAATACATGGAATTAATAAAAAGAATTGCCATTAAATGTTTTGAAAAAGTCGAGCTCGTTCAACATCGCCACCGGGCTTTTTCCGTTCAGTCAATATATATATATAGCAGCGGATGACGGGGAATATTTCAGTCAGGGCAATCCCGTTCTACACATTAATCACTAGACAAAAAAAAATTTGTTTTGGCCACGCAAATTCTACATTTTGCTCATCGGAAAAAGAGTCACTTGAACTTTTATAAGTCCACAACATTATAATTAGAATAACATTTTACTATTGCTAAATTTTAACAACCTTCATTCAAATGGAAGAACATGTCTGCCGGAAGAATCAACATAGCTCGAAGGCTATCAAGGGAAGTTGCATGATGATGGATCCACAATCGTGCAATTTAATTTCAATTTTTAGGTATAAATCGGCCTCTAACTTTTTCTAACAAATTTTTTTCATACTATCTATTTTACGCTTATGTGAAAGTGACGGAATCTCATCGTATTGACATTTTTGCTTTGAACTAATTCTTACTTTTTTCGTGATCAATGAAAATTCTAGCGCAACATGAGTAATCAAAACGGTTTCAAGTTTTGAAGCAGTAGCCGGAGGTCAATTTAATTCGCCTATGGAACATTTATACTGCAATTTTACAGAGTTGAACCGAATAAATATTGAATTCGTATAATTACGCGAAGCAATGGATAATGTTAAAAATCATTCGTTTATTCAGGGAATAGTCTGGACAAGTTTTATATATAGTCATAACTAGAAATTAAAGCATTTACCTGAATGCTCTGGGCGAGCGATTAAGCTCGAAATTGACGTCAAGCAGAACGTATTTTTGCACTCGATCGAGTCATTTCAAGTGTGATTGGACGTCCGCTGCTCGATGAGTTCTTAAGCGCAGTCACATTAAGACAACTGATTGCTGATATATGCAATAGCGCGTCATGTGGAAAGTGCAGTCACATCGAGACCTTTGATTGCTGATATATGCAATTGCGCGTCATGTGGAAAGTGCAGTCACATTAAGACAGCTGATTGCTGATATATGCAATAGCGCGTCTTGTGGAGAAATCCGAAGCTTACAATCTTGTGGTGTCAACATTTTCCTGGAAAACGTTTCCCGCTAACCTAATCGTGGAATCCCGTCAATCGATTTGCTTAAATTGAGTTGTTATCAATGCGTTTCCAGGTAATAAATTAATTCCTCTCAAGACTCGTGCGTATCCGTAATAGATAACGTAAGCGAAGATGATTACGCAGATTTTGTGTGTTAAAGTGGTTGGCAGAAGACGACAACCTCAGTGACGTCAGAACGGTTATCGGGGCAAGACCTACATCCGTTAAGCCGGGTTGATGATGATGAAGCTCTTCACACTTGTCAGGAACGTGGTAGATAATTTTTATTCGTATATAGAAATGTGTTAATAACTTTGACGTCGTCCCGTGAGACTGACAGCTAGGATAGAGTTATTTTCCTTGTTTAGTGCTGTTGCTCTTGAGTTCGCAGTGAAACGTATAATGATGCGCACAGCACTCGATTTCCGTTACGTAATTTATGCTGCACTTACTGCTGCTATCATGAATTCAATAAGTTTTTCCTATTTGGAACATGAGTGACATTATGATGCATAAATACTCCATGACATTGTGATTTGGGTATCAATTTACGATTACCTAGATTGCTCATAACGAGGCAATTAAAGAAGATTTTAGTACCCAGCCTCCTCATAACGAGGCAATTAAAGTTATCAATAGGTCAATATTTTTAAAATTACAGGCAAAAATTCATAGGGATTTTTTATATCATCAGATCATGATGATTGCGAAAGAAAAAATCTAGGATAATTGACTAAAAAAATTGTAATCGTAAGTTACATTGGTGAAAAAAGTTCCATTAGGATACAAAATGTAGCTCCGGAGCAAACTAGAGAACACTTCAGGAATTAGTAAGATAAATTTTCCGCACTGAGCATTCCCTAAAAAAAACTAAGCGTACGCATGAACCGAAGACATTGGTTATTAGCTGACAGTCTGTACTTGAATGGACAGGTTTGCAATATGAATGCCGCAACGGCATGTAGTCAACTTAAAAACGCAGCTCTATTTCAGTTAAGGCTTAAGGTATTTAAATAAACTTTCATTTTAGTACGGATTTAGAAAGTAGCCGCTCAATAATTGCACAGCTCTCAATTCCTGGGAGGATCAATTGTACACACGTACAAAATCTCTTAGAAGCATTCTTTTTATTTTATGTCGTTCATCGTCGAATGAAGACCGACATTTTCAAGTGCTCAGTTTAGGGCCAGTAATTCCCAAGCTTTGTTAAAATAAGGAACTGTTTTACCAACGTATAGATTGGATGAGGGACGGCGGCCAATAACAATGTGGGGCAAACCGAATAAGCAACTAAACCAAAGAACAAACAACACATTTCAAATATAAATATCAAGAAAATATAGTCATCACATAGGGTTGGAATTAATACTCGAAGCCTCTTGATTTTCGACTTCTCGCTGTTACATTATTATTATACGAGGTATGAACACGGCTTCTGCTTCTACAAACTTTAATACATTGCCATTGCTGGTAAATCAAATCGGTCACCTAATGCGTTGGACATTGAACCTAATAAGAACAGCGTAAGTATGAAATTTAGTCATTCTAGTAAACGTTTACGTTAGAATAAAAGGTCAAAGTCGACCAGGAATGAAAATTTACCTCAATTAAACAATGGATTCGAGCAGGTAAGGTAAACCTTTGAAACCTTTGAACATATTGAAGGTAAACCTTTCTCCCGCTTGCTATATTACGAAGATAAAACGCCACTATATATGGCAAAGAGGAACGTCGGTGAACAGTTAAGCCTACTTAAATATATAAGTAGAAAGAATGTCAATAACGACATTTCAATTAACATTCAAACGTAAATGAGAAGCAGAGAGAAATACCTGAAATAGAATAATTTTTTCAACCGCAAACCTAGCTTTTAGATGTTGCGAGAACGGGTTCAACGGCTATTTGACAAAATTGTTAAGTGGAAGAAACTAATGATAAGCTTAAGAGCTCGATAAAACTTCATAATATTTGCTTATTTAATGCGAATTTCAATTGCAAAGTACGGCCAGGCTCATACAAAAAATTCTTACAACCTACTAGTATCTATGAATATATCAAATTTTATAGATATGTGTTCAGTCACTAAAGATAAGTAATTTATGCGACAATCAATCAATTCGGTTGAGACTCCATGAGAGCTTCAAGAAGTGAAGTCTTAAAGTACACAATACATCACATGATCAAGGGACAAGTGTAATGAAGACTCTCGGTTCAAATGAGCATTTAGCCCCATACGGTTGTTGACATTCTAGATTGAAAATACACGCAGATGAAATACTGGAATATTAATTAGTGAAAAAGTCTCAAGAAGACAAAAAGACGCACACATACTTGCAACATACAACGCGCGAAGCATGGATAAAAAAGTTGGACCCAATACAACGAACGTAAAGCCGGTGCAGCCACTAGAATGGTGGTTTGCTCACTAATGTTCCGTTCACAGACCGAGGTGATCGTAAATCTTTAATTCTGTTGATAACCGGTGACTAAATTGTCCAATAGCAGATGCAGTAATTCTGCATTAGGTAGTTGGTTTCAAAAATTTACTGGTTCATTGTATACATTTTCGAAATTTTTGTAGAAACCAGATATCGAACTTCATAGCAATCGAACTCTTGGACTTTGGGGTGAGACACTCTTCGTGATCGGTACCACACGACAGAGTGTGCCACTGCAGCACGTGTTCCCGCCACACGTGGCACCTCACGACAGAGTGTGCCACTGCAGCACGTGTTCCCGCCACTGTGCCACGTGTTCCCGCCACACGTGGCACCTCACGACAGAGTGTGCCACTGCTGCACGTGTTCCCTCTTCCTGGCGAGCATTTGGTTCCAGTGCTCCAGAGCGCGGCCTCTGGCGAACATAAATGAGCCGAGCTGCACTCTCCCGATGACGTTGTCTGGAAAACAATAAATATGTTACGGCGAAGAAATTGTATACACATCGTGCAACAGAATTTCATGACCACTTTCGCAGAATTTTAATCTCCTATACTTAGTCTACAACTATCGTTAATACGTAATGTCTATAACGCTTAATTAATTAGCCAGAGGTACTTTCCTTCAAGAAAAATAGAACAAGGTGAAGTTTCAAGTTTGGTCGCTATCTTGCTTGTTTTGTTGATTTGTGCTTAATCTTTAAGATTACATTTTGTAGAGCGACACTAAATTCTAAGAACTTAACTCAATCAAGAGACGCTAGATTAGGTTATCATGAACTATAATGTTGACAATTAATTATGTTCGTAATAAATAAAATAAGTAGAGCAGATTGGGGCAGATAACTTCACCTAGTGCCTCGATATTTAAGCTGTTTTTTTTTTCTACAGATAAACTTTGCGTCAACAGGAAGAGGAATGAAGTATAAAAAGATTGAAGTGTCGTCTTAAAAAATAAGCAGAAAGAAATGATCAACTTTCACTCGCTAAAAACGTCAAACGAACGCGGTTGCTTTTAACAACGAAACTCAATCGAGATTATGAGTCGAACGAATCAGTAAGCCATGACGGTGAGATTATACATAGTGTCTCGGTTCATTGAGAACACCGCCCACTCAGACGATGAAGATGCTAAGTTATCAGCGTATTAGATAAGCTATATCATGATGTTGAAGAAAATCAGGATACAAAGAAACAGGAAATCTGGCCAGCTTACTATAGCACTCAATTAAGCACATGGTAATTACGCTGCTCGTGTGCTGTTAGACATGGTAGTATTACATAAAATGTAATGCTGTATATATACCGTAGCTTGTATATATATATAGGTATATTCTTTCCAATAATTATGCCTCTTATGAAACTATAATCTTAAAAACTTTCTGTTTTTAAAGCCGAAATTGAAGAAACCAACAAGCAAGAGTTTAGAAAGAGAGCCGAAATGGAGGAGACCCACAAGAAAGAATTGAGCTTGTTGCGTAGCGAATTACACTCGTTACGAAACGAGCTTGTGGAAATGAAAGCTCAGCTGCACA
>NW_025942917.1:0-5930 GCF_000764305.2 Hyalella azteca | reverse complement strand
ATGCATGGAAATTTCTTACCTCAATTTCGAATTTCAATTATTCCAACAGGCAGGGAAAAAGCTTTGGAAATATTTTTGGAGATGTTGTCTTTTTCTCGGCATGAGATTCTAGACAAGAAATTTCTCTCGTCAAAAAGTTGGCAGCTCCGCATCGTTATTTTGAACGAGCAACGCTTCACGTCCAAGAAGTTAATGGGATTTCTATTGAAGTTTGGATGAAATAACGACCTTCTTACAGCTTGGGGTTTGATATTTTTTGTCTAAACTAAGTTATTATACGCCCAATTTGTTAATTTACTGTTTCTTTTTACGGTTATTTCTTATGAAGTAATTGTCGGCATAATTGGTAGGTTATTAAACAGGCGATACGATACACGATAACAGGCGATTCACGATATGGCAGATGTGTTATTTGATGCTTAATTATAAAATCTTATACTGCGTAAGGGTACGCACACAGTGAAAGCAGGTTTGCCCGCGCGGGCAACCTGCTCCAACCTGCTGCAAAAATGAACATATATAGGATAATAATGTAAGTGTTCACAGTGAAAACCTGTACGAATAGGCTTCTGTATTCTATGGTTTCAGGCGCCAGCCTGAGCAGGTAACCATGCAGCACGCTGGCAACCTGCTTTCACTGTGTGCGTACCCTAAGGCTATAGATTTTATATTTTACAAGTGTACTTTTCAAAACTGAGCAGCCAAAACTTGCAGGCATTTAACAAAGAAAAACTCTGAAGCATCAACATGTGCAACAAAATGTGCAAATGATTGAACATTTTTATTGCGTTCTTTCCGTTCCATATTACCTCATCTTATGTGTAAGTTTACATCATGAAAAGAGCTCACTTTTCATGCATTTCAACTTTACGACGTTTCTTAACGTTGGTGCGTTTAAACCCAAAAACATCTTTTATACTCGGCTAAAAATTTTTTACGAACGATTTTCTGAAGCAAATATGGCATTTCAAGAGCAAGCCGTCATTGTAAGAAATTACAAATATTTTCAGTTCAAGCTTCACCTCACAGTCCGTCAAATCATTCAAGAAATTTCTGTTCGGAAAATACGGAGTCTTATCACATTTTTTACATAATGAATTGTGAATTTTTCAACGTATCTTCGCGGGTCCTTGCGATACAAATACATATTCCGAAGCAGCAACGTAGGTACTTGCTGCAGCTTCTTCTGAAAATGTCAACAGCGAGGGCGGAGGTCTCAAGCTTAACAAGGTGAAAAAGGGAATGGACACTACCACTAAGGGTCCTAATCCCGACGGGACGGCTGCGTCTTACAAAACTGCAGTATAAAAAATGAAACGTGTAGAGTGGAAGCAAAAACGAGTGCTGTCATAAAAATTACATTACAGTGTACAATTACACTGTAATGTACATTACATTGTAATTACAGTGCCATAATTTGAGAATTCTAGGTTTCTCAGCGCTGGCCCAGCGTAGGGTGACCAATGAGGCAGACACGTTCAACGCAGGCTGGGGGCTAGGTTAAGTTAGTTATTGTTATGGAAATTTAGTCGCGGTGTTAGGGATTGTAGGATTTAGTATTTTTATAATTTGGTACCCTTCGTTGAACCCACAGTAAGAAGAAACGTTTGAACTTGGTTAAAGGTTTTTTCCTCGTGTTTTTCATTTTGTGATAAGTTCACGGTGTTTTTTATTTTATTCTCTGTATAGATAGATTAGTTAATTTGAGAGAAGCGTTTGCTCATACTTCGAATTGTGTTCATTTATTCGTTACTTTAGGTCATTTGTTCTTTGTAGTTTTCCTTTTGGGAGAGTGTGGAACCGCATATCCCAGAGTGCTAAATAAAACAAGCGTCTTTCATCGCACGCACGCTTTTGTTTAGGTTCGCAAAAGCGTTCTATCTATAAGTCCGGCAGGACGAGTCTGGGTGAACCCTGCAGGCTAGGTACTTCATACGTAACGCGGTTTATAAGGTATCGATTGTGGCAAATGACGATAATGTTTACTTAACCTGGGAAGGCGCTGGTACACTATTAATTTCGAAAGAAATATTTTGTCACATTCTTAATTATACCAACGTAACGGATAGATTCTGATATGTTTTGCCTGTACCAACAAATTAAACACACTTGTGTCAGCCGGCTGTGAGCACGTCTATCTTAATTAGACTCCAGAAATCACCCGTTATTGCTAACCAGAATTACGAGTATATGCTAGATTTTTCTGCATGTACCACGTAGCCATTGTGAGAGTCTCCATAAGGCCCAAAGGCTTTCTGTGATGTTTTTTGCAACTTGTCAAAAATATTTAATATGACATGGTATCCTCATCCTTTTAAAGGAACGACCGTGGCCGTAATGTCGGCGTACGACGCAGACGACCCGCATGAAGGTGACAACGCCCGTCTGTCCTACTCGCTGCAAAAGAACGTCATTGATGAGAGCTCCGGTCTGCCTATGTTCACTGTTGACAGGCAAACAGGAGCTCTGAGTACTGCCGTCTGCTGTCTAGACAGGGAGCACACCGCCTCTTACGGGCTTGTGCTTGCTGCTACTGACGGAGGAGGTCTTCAGGGTGGGTTATTCGCAAATTTTAAATCATAAATCGTATTTTTTGCCTTTTTTCTAGGCATTTAGTCTCGCACCTGTGTTGCCCATCATTATCCTTTGCCCCATCTTTGATGCTTATCTCCTTAATATTGCCCTTCATCCCCATAGGCATTTGAACTTAACTAAAGCTTCCCGCCTCGTGTGAGTGACGAATATTTGAACTTAGCGATGACCAAGGCCTCAAACGGTTAAAATTCGGATACGCATTCTGCGCCGCTCACTGCCAGAGAGCAGTTTAGCTGCACTATTCGCGCCGAAATCCTCGGAAACTACCCCTAGATAAGAATCGGGGCAGGGAGCAGCCGCGTTATGGCAGGAATTCCACAGCGTTATATATACAGTGGGGGGAAATAAATATTCGTACACTTGAAAAATCGTATTTTAATGTATGTAAGTACACAAACTTAACAGGAAAAGTGATTTAAATTATGTATAGAGACGCATAGTATTCAAAAATACTATAGCAGCTGCATTATGGCAGGAATTTCACAACGTTATATATGCATACAAGTGCTTTCCGTCCATGCCCGTTTCCAGGCAGATTTACAGCCAGATATCAATAGCCGGATACTGGGGTTATAGTACGAAGAGAGAGAGAGAGGGATTGAGCTTAAATGTTGACGCTGATCTTCCTGAAACGTTTTGTAGACTTTGTTGAATGACATGGCATCGCAACTATTCTTCATAATTATGACGGAACTTATATTACAATGTTCACGATTTTTACTCATGTGTAAGTTATTAAGGGAAAAACTTTTCCGTGGCATCTATCATAACCAATTTTTTTCAATACTGAAAGCAATCAAACAGTTCGTAACAGGCTATGTACTTTTAATATTTTTACGAATTTATTGTAACTGGAAGACCCTAAATCAATAAAATTGATTTTTTAAATCATACTTCAATTTTCATTAATGTTCTCTACAAGTTTTTGAAAAAAATGAAAGAATAACTAATCATGACGAATGAACAATTACAATTCTTGGAATTGGGGTTATAAATTGAAATCTACCCTAAAATTTCAGAATATAATTTAAAAGCAAAGAAAATTACCAAAAAGTTCACCATTTCTTATAAGAGAAAACGTTTCGCAGTCCAGCTCCATCGTTAGTTCAAAACTTAGAACCCAGGTACCAACAATTTGTGACCTAAAATTTACATTAAAAATTCACCTAAAATTGGCGACATTAAAACTAATGTCGAAAAATTAAAACAAATATAAATAAAATAAAAACGAGCATAAGGAACTATCTATTACAATTTGGAGAGTATTGGATCGAACTCTAAGCGGCATTCATACTGTGCTTCTGTTAGAAAATATACAATGACTCTAAAATTCGTAGGTCGGAAACACCGATTGCGAAGGCTAAAACTCTGGGATCACTACTGGATGCCAGGACGTTAATTAAACTGCTCGGCATAAATGCGTACGGCTGAATGAGGGGGATGTGCAAATAGGTTTTCTTTTCTATAACTCCTGCCTCTATATATGCTCCGCAAGCCTAGTATCAAAATTGCGTGAAGTCATACCGACATATGCAGATGCGCACTGCACACCTATATTGATATACTATAGGGAAGATCGCATAGAAACATGGAGAGATTCTTTGTACTTGAAAAACAAGCTGATTTTAATATTTTTCACTAACAAAACATGAAGTTTTACATGCGTGAGGTATTTAGCGAATAGAACTTTCAGTTTCTTTGCCCATTGTCTCCGATGCGGGCCCAAAGAAGCCGCGATTTAATAACGTTTGAATCGCATTTAATTTGAAACGTAATGAACAAAAGCTGAAAAAATATAACTCAGTACTCACTGCAGTGAGTGACAGCGAGCGCATTTTCTCGTCGACGAAAACGTGAAGTCACGGAAGGACAGACGGACATGGCGAGCACAATAGTGCATTTTTTCATAAATGAGAAAATGCGTTAAAAAGCTGGTGCCTAAGCTGGTAAACGTCGATTTTCGGAAAAAATAAGTCTGGTGACGGCCATCAGATTGATTAACCTTTCAATCGAAAAAGATAGACTATTGTTGCATTGCAGCTTCATGGTAAATTTGATAGACGTGTGTTGGAGATTGAGATAATCACAGAAAATTCTTACATTAGAGGGATCTTGAATAGTTTAAAATATATAAAAAATAAGGGAAAAATTAACAAATATTCTATGCTTTCAAATTCCCGCTAAATTTGCGATTTAAGGAACCAAGCGATCTTTATTGGAGAGTATGTTAGTATATTCCGAAAAACTGAATAATTGATTTATTGCTAAATTAAACACAGGAAGATGTTAAATAATTTTTGTTAGGACTATAACATTAAAATTCTACTTTCAGGTGCAAGTCTTCTCTGTTTTTTACTCATGACTTCGAAAATTTTAGTTTTCGATTGTTGGCTTTAGGCACCGTCTACAATAAGTCGGAAAAAAGAACTTGTCGAATCCACTCCTCAAAAACTGCTTGCTAAACTCGAACAAACTTTCACCGCGCTGCTAACAGAAGTTTTTATCAAGTTTTTTAAACGTCTCTACGTAGGATAACCGTGTTATCGGCAAGCTATTCTCGCGAGAAACCAATGTTAAGGGGAGCGTCTGGGTGCTGAAAAAACTTTTTTGTTTACAGACGGATCGTTTTGAAACTTGGTACTCATATGTAAAACAGAATTCTAAGACTTTTTTGTTCGTGTAAATTTTTCGAAAAAAAATGAAGGAAAACGTGAAATTCTTAGAAAACGGAAAAAATACACGCAAACCCTCCCGTACAACTGCAGGCGGGTAACTGAAGCACATCGTATGTGGACTAGCTATTTAAGTATGCTACCGGGAATTTTCGCCTATGCTAAATGTGAAAGAACTCCACCACCCCCCATCCTTTCACGATCTGTCGTGAACGCATAAATCAACTTACAGAAATGATCTTGGTACCGTTGAATAGAGCAGAATGTCAGCTTTAAGACGAGATTAAAAACCGGAAAAGCCAAAATTCAAAAATTTTGACCAGACGCTCTCCTTAAATCAGAATTATTGCAGCTCTGTTGAATAATGGTCGGGGAATTTTACGCATTTAGTTTTCAGAAACATATTCTCAACAACTACGGCTCTAAAATTAATGGTAGTTGTCATCTTTGACTAATCTTTAAGTTGTTTAGTCTCGATTATTTCTGCAGTTTTTACGACTCGAGTTATCATTCGTGAGTGAGCAATAAACGTTTTTCCAAGTTTTGACTCACGATCATTGTGAGGAAAGAAATCGTACCATTTCCGAATATATTTCCTTTGTATTCTAATTTTTTCCGGTGCTCGAAATATTCTCGAGTTTCCCATTACTTAATTAATTCAGC
>NW_025942916.1:0-546 GCF_000764305.2 Hyalella azteca | reverse complement strand
GAACGCATGGAACTAAAACAAAGCTTAATATAAAGGAAAAACTAGAGAAGTGACGGAATTACCTACGATGTCGGAATATACCACGTTTACCCTACGTTCTCAAAGTGTCGGAATATACCGCATTTACCCTACTAGGCTAGCTGTATCATTAATATCAATTTTTTTATCCAGCAAGAAAATCAGCCGAATAAATATTAAATAGGTACATGATGATGAAATACTAATCATGGCTGCTGCCTGCCAGAATTAAGTTCTTCCTGAAAACTCCAGTTTCTGAGTTTCAAACATTGGTTTGGACTGAAATTTTTTGTTAACATGGTAAAGAAGAATTTTCCATAGGTGATTTTGAAAACCAATTAGCAAAAACATATTTTTCCTTATTTATTATAAAAAAAATAGGAAAAGGCCTTAGGAGCAGCTAAGCAGGTGAACATGAAGTCATTTCACTCATTTGCAATCACATATTCTAGTATGGAATTTATCTACTTGGCGAGCCGCGACTGAATTTTTCGAGCCGTGGTTTTATGGATTTGCCAGCCGTGATTC
>NW_025942915.1:0-1878 GCF_000764305.2 Hyalella azteca | reverse complement strand
ATAGACGATTTTTCAAAAGCATAAGCTACTCATCCATATCTTCGGATAGGCTTTGATAAATCTATGAAATATATTTATTGATAATTAAATATTTCCTCAATCCCGGCCTTATGTTTTAATACCTGACTTTTACTTTAACTAATTTGCTGATTTTAGTCATTTAAAATCTTCGTAGTCACGCTGCATGCCTGTCCTCCGAAGTTTTCACCTTTAAAATTGTTTGTTTAATTATAATGAATCGAAGTAAGCAGGTTGTTCACTACATCTCTCAACACACTAATGTATTTAGATAAATATGAACATGGATAAAATTATCCATGTGAACTGTGCGGCCATGATATACATCTCTATGATGCTGAGTGCTCAACTGTAGAAAAATTTTTTGAATTTTGGCCCCGTAGGGGACTGTATGATATAGTGGATGAGTTAACATGGATAGCCACGGCCTTTATTTAATGGCCAAAATAGTTTTCACGAACTCGCGCCGTAGGCTGTGGCGGCTCGTAGGCTGTGCTTGAAAGTCAGGGTGGATTTTACAGAGCTGATCCGCTAATTTATTGCGCCAACTCTATCATTCTAGTACCATGGAACTGACAATGCTTTTAGATTTTTAATCGTTTTCAATTAAGATTATGAGAATTTTTACCATTTTCTTTGCAGCAATTGTGTCGACTGTGATGATTATGCTAGATCTGGCGTGTCGCCGATTCTAGACTTCCTAGATTGTTTGTGCAGCTTGCCAAGGATTTGAGCCCAGACCCTAGCAACCCTTCGCCCTAGAGTATGTAACGCCAGTGCTGGAGGAGAGTTGATTAGAAAAATACTGGGGAGTAACGATAATGTATTGAATTTCGAGTAGCACGTAGCACAAGCAGCTTGAAAGGAAAGTATGAACTGAGATAACATTAATTAGGCACGCATTTGACTTACTTAATCGACAGACATTCGTTGGGCTGTTCAAGTGCCTTGTTCGGCCAGTGCTAGAGTACCGGCACACAAAACCCTCTCACATATCTTGAATATTTCCAAGCGCGCCTGGTAGTCCTTGGCCTACCAACTTGAAGCCCCGCTGACTGAGGGGGGACATGTTCGATGTCACTAAGTATGTTTATGGGTTGTACGATACAGACCGGCCGCAATAGCACCCTCACAACTAAGGCAAAACCCCGGGTAATTGCCTATTTCTCGTCAATAAACGCCGAGAAAGAAGCGTATGATAGGGTTTCTTTTCTCAGATGGTCTTGTCCGCATATGTCTTCCCAACAGCACCGTAACTATAACCCTGGCGCAAATGTCATCAAAACTAGGCACACAAATTCTGGGCTGACCGTCCACTCTTCTTTGATCCAGAGAGCAAACACTATAGCTAGCCATTTGTGCAATACTAGGCTGGCGCACTTACCATGCATGCAGCCTAATTAAAGTACATGCGGTCCTGAAGCAGCCCAGGCGAGTGAACAGGCCAAGGTGTCTCTAACACCGAAACCATCATTACTTTCTGATCTTAGTTCCTGACAATAAATTTCAAATTTCCCATCTTCATCAGTCGTACCGGGCTAATATATGAATATGTAGAATTAATTTGGTAGGCTGACAGTACCGCATGTAATTCGTGTTTCAATGAAGGACCATAACATAAGATTAATTATTATTGAAACGTTGCCCGCGCTGTGACGCTTAGAAGGAAGTAATGTTATCCAGATGGTACTATTAATACGTTCCTAATTACACGGATCGTTATGTTTGCATGTTTTTTTCTTTCGTACTTATCAATAAGTTGTTATTTGCAAATATTTCAGAAGACTGAAGCTTCTCATTCCTCGTTTCCGTTATAATTCTTTATGTTGAGGATGAATGTTTGCTTATGTTTTAATTAGA
>NW_025942914.1:0-931 GCF_000764305.2 Hyalella azteca | reverse complement strand
CAATATTCATTATTCATCAAATCAACATTCACTATTCAAGATACAAGGCTAGCGTGAGACAGGCAACTCACAATAATACACTATACAAATGTTAATTGATTTGGGGGTGTCGTTGAAATCTTTTCCGGGAAGCCGCGAGAGAAACTTACTTCTAAAGAATGCTCCTAAACCTGCAAGAGGCGCAGGCAGGGAGTGGCAAGGGGGTGTCTTTAAAGACAGGGCTTTTTATTTTATGTTCCCGCAAATGACAGTCACGATCATTCAGTGAACGACAAGTCGACTTGCATCCGCCGTTGAAGGGTACTTTGGTAGTGATCACAAATGGCAAAATCCATTACAATTCTAACTTCGGTTCGTTTAAATTTAATTAATAGTAAAATTTAAAGTTTTTCCTATCAATCAAAAGAAGACCTGATAAGTATAGTTCCGTTCTAAATGTAGGTTTGAACAGTACGTTCTTCATATACGAAACTTCAAAATTTATAACTGGATTCGGGTTAATGGGGTACGAGATGACCGGATTCGAGATGACGGAATTTTAAATAATGGAATTTTCAAATTACTAACATAATCTTTCCCGAATAAAACCGAGCTAACCTGCTACCTGCTACTGGTATTTATCGTCAATCGAAAGTATTTGTTTTCACACTGTATTCTGTATCGTTTCTTTCCATTGTGGAAGGTATTAATTCAGTGAAATATGCACTATCGATATTGTGTTTTTTTACTAGTTACGGAGTTATTATTATTTAATATTGAATTCGTTGTAAACTTATTTATGTGTTCACCATCGTTCTTCTCATTTGCTTCGAATTCTTTGCTCATATGCCAGTATATTAAGTAAGTGCTTTCATTAAATAATATCGACAACCCAGCTCACAATATGAATGATAATTTGATGATATAGATTAGTATTTTAACAGAATATTCA
>NW_025942913.1:0-11726 GCF_000764305.2 Hyalella azteca | reverse complement strand
AACATCACTCTATTCTGTTGGTCCTGGACTCTACGCTTGCTCATAGTGTCATGAAAATTATTGTTCAATTTTAAATGATAGGCAGCTTGTGCCGGAGCCCTAATCACCCAGGCCTATGCTTTCAAAAAAAGTTAAGAGATCGTAAGTTCATCAGCCAATCATTGACGGCCATTCAAGCAAAATCCACCAATCATAGACAAGAAAACAGAGCGTAAGTATTTATGTTTACTTAGCGAGTTTTGAAAGTATAGGCCCAGATCATCACCAAAGCTGATGACTGAGGATTTATCACCTGATTATTACGGAAGGTGATGCATGAGGATTTATCACCTGATCATCACCTGAGCAGGTGCCTGCATTCATCACTGGACTCGTTGATCCAGGACCTACCCAAGTTCTGGCCGCAAAATGTCCGTAAACTTTGGCCGCACAATCTAATAGGAAACGAAAACTTTGGGAGTCAATTTAAGTGTGTGAAGAAATTCTGTAAATTGTAGAGGCCGGGTTCGAAAAACGTAAATGCTTTCGAATATGTTTGATAGTTTTTGAAACTATCAAGTTATTGAATTTTTTTATCCCTAGGCATTTTTCAATGTAAATAATGTTCGATCTTGTGAATAGTGCAGCCAAAATGAAGTCAATAGTGTCCTATACACGTTCAAATTTTAACACCATATGAGAACCTGAGTATTGCTGTGATTTTGCAATCCAGATTATCCGCTGAATATTGCCAGTAAAGCTCCGGACAATTGACAAACTATTTAATTAGTAGGCTGTAATGTTGAGGTGGTGTATGTACAACATAAATTTAACGATTGATTGCAAAAGGGCGCATATTCAAGCCACTATTAAGTAAAGATAATTTTACTGCATCAATGAATAAGATGCTAAATTTTTCATTTCATTTCATTTTCTTCGAAAAACTCTTGAAATTTTATCTAATTAAACGAAAAAAAAAGTACCGATGAAATTATCGCTTTTCAATTTTGAAATTACCTTCATCGTGATTGAGGTAAGAATTTTGAGCTCCAGGGGATAGTTCATTAAACCTCACAGCATTTATCCCTGACTGTCAAAAACTAGGCAATTTTTTTATATTAGAGGATAATGAACAACATCCTGCAGAATGAATAACACATTTTTGCAATATTAAGTGATCCACATCTTGATTTCAAGGTTTATCGCTGTAATGAAGTGTTGCTGCAAATTTCCCACTACTGTCTGTCAGACTATGAAGTTTAAGTAGGACCGACTCTGACGTCGGTGTTAAATTGAGTATAGCCGTCAGATACTATGCCGATCCCGACTTGCGTCTTGGTTCCTCTCTTATAGGATTTTGACTCAGACGCCAGGGTAAGTTGCTGCTTTTGTGGTGAAATTTAAATTGGAATACTTGATGGAATATCATGATTTTTGTGTATATATGACTTGTCATGCTTAGATATTTACTTTGTTTTCTGTTGTAGGATCGTGCGTATTCTCGGATCTCAATGCTCCAGCTCTCTCCTCGCATTTTGCTCTCATCGCACTTTAACTTCCTCCGCATTTAATTTGTTACTTCGTTCATATGCCGCACCTCTGTAAATCATTAGTGTTATTTGTTTACATTTATTTGCCGTTCATATTTAATAAACTTAAAACGTTTGTTCGAGTAACTATCCGCTCAGTCCAAGCTCTTGCTGATAAAACCAATAGGGAAGTTGAATTTAATTTCCGGTCATTGGTGGACGTGACAATTAGACCATCCGAACTTTGAGGTGACCCGATCATAAATTCTGTAAATTGTAGAGGCCGGGTTCGAAAAACGTAAATGCTTTCGAATATGTTTGATAGTTTTTGAAACTATCAAGTTATTGAATTTTTTTATCCCTAGGCATTTTTCAATTGAAATAATGTTCGAACTTGTGAATAGTGCAGCCTGTCAAAATGAAGTCAATAGTGTCCTATACACGTTAAAATTTGAACACAATATGAGAACCTGAGTATTGCTGTGATTTTGCAATCCAGATTATCCGCTGAGTATTGCCAGTAAAGCTCCGGACAATTGACAAACTATTTAATTAGTAGGCTGTAATGTTGTGGTGGTGTATGTACAACATAAATTTAACGATTGATTGCAAAAGGGCGCATATTCAAGCCACTATTAAGTAAAGATCATTTTTACTGCATCAATGAATAAGATGCTAAATTTTTCATTTCATTTCATTTTCTTCGAAAAACTCATGAAATTTTATCTAATTAAACGAAAAAAAGTACCCATGAAATTATCGCTTTTAAATTTTGAAATTACCTTCATCGTGATTGAGGTAAGAATTTTGAGCTCCAGGGGATAGTTCATTAAACCTCACAGCATTTATCCCTGACTGTCAAAAACTAGTCAATTATTTTATATTAGAGGATAATGAACAACATCCTGCAGAATGAATAACACATTTTTGCAAAATTAAGTGAGCCACATCTTGATTTCAAGGTTTATCGCAGAAGACTTTTATTAATGTCTATGGGAGTCAGTAAACAAATATTATTAATAATATAATGTTATGATTATAATGATTTTGAATAAACTGCCGCAGACCATAATTAAATCTAGTTCAAAGGATACGCAGTTAAAAATTTTTAAGAAGTTATTTTTCTTCGACACGAGGAAAATAAGAAATATTTCAGAAGCAATCAACGCATTTTAATGCTGGAACATCGTTAAATGTCGCATCGATATTGATCATTACAACATTGTGCAGATGTGAAAGTGAACATTTCGTCTTTATAATAGGCGTTTTATAGGAATATTTATTAAAAAAATATTATAGATGTTTATGTGCGAGTCTCACGTAACGCAGGCATCAACCAAACTTAATGTAATCCTGCATGCATTTTTATTTTTCGAAATGAAATTCATGTTTTATTGATTCATTCATAATATTCATGCATTAATAACACATGTATTATTAAATTCCTAATTCAACATTTTTCGCTGCTTCAACAAATAACTTTTGTTCCATATATGCTAATCATGTCACCGCATACTNATGAACATTCTTTTCTCTACATAGCTTTTTTATTGTATGAAATTTCAACTCAATAATTATGTTCAAGATTTTCCTGCGCTGAGAAATTAAGAGTTCAAATAAAATAACTTTATAGGAGTTATCATAGATAAAAATGTTAAAAGCTTAATAATGTCTCAAAAAAGAACAACAAAACCAAAGTTTCAGTTTGCCATCATCGATAAAAAGATCGGATTTTGATTATATTTGTGGATGTGATCATTCTGATTGTAAACAATTATCGCACTGATTATTATCAATTTTTATTACAGCGTATTTTTATACCTTAAAGTCTGCAGAATTTGGTATTATAACACAAACTAAAATCCCTGAATTATAATAAAATAATAACATATAATATAATACATAATATTAATATCACCCCAAACCTGAAAATCAATACCTTTTCAAAGTCTTTTTTCAAAGGGAATCACCCTGCTTCTATTATCTATACCGCATATTGTGACTAATATGAAAACAAGACCAGACGAGCAGCAGGGATCGCAAGCGCCCAAAAACTTTTAATAACAAAACCAAAAGAAAACGCAGCTCTGCACTGTCAATATATATTACCGGCGCTGCCACGCAGACCATATATATACACGGTCCGATGTGCGAGCAATCCACACCAACTGAAAAAAAAATCGAAAAATTTATGAAACTCATCGATAATGTGTGATACTTGTTTATGCATATAGAGTATGTATGAATGAATGGACAAAAACCTATTTTAGAGTCTAATTTACACGTAGATATGAATTTAACAAATATTTATATCTATTCCTATTACTTGATTAAATTTTCGTGCAATCTCCTCAAAGAAATTCGATGTAAGCCTGTGGCAATGCTCACGCTAGTTGGTAAGGAAACGATGAAGTTGTGGATATATAAAAAAATATGGCTTCTCTGAAAATAAAAATTTGAATAATTTCCGTTGCTTTTTCGCCTCTCGTTTTACAGATCAGCCTAGCACCATACAGACGATTTAAAAGTGAATGAGATGAATATGATTTGTCATACGATTTACGATAAATCAATTACCTTATCAGGATTATAATATCATACAGCTTGTGACCATTATATATGTCATAGTCGGTTTTTTAAATTTTAGTTGTCTCATTATTACTTAATTGCCTACAGAGGTGATTTCAAGCCTTCACAATACCATAATAAATTAAGACGTACATCATAGAAAAAAAGCGTTCCTCAGTTATTACGGTCGTAGAAACGTAATTGATGGAGCAGTCACTTTGCCCTTAAAGGTATTTAGTTTACAAATATATTTCATACTTTTGAATGTATGCGAAAATATTTGTTTCGCATGCATTCATGAACTGCCGACTAGCAGATATGAGCGCCGGTTTGATTTCGAGTCATGCGTGGGCGAGCTTGAATACATTGTGCACGAATATCAGCCGAAAATTAAAAATAATGTTTATGCCATTAATTTCTCACATTAGCAATTTCTTAGAAATTAATATTAATTATTTCTTGGGCTAATGAGTAAACAATTTTGATGTAATACTGTTAAAACTTATTTGCCAATTTTTAAAATAAAACTTAAAATTTATTGCCAAGCTTCGGCGAAACCTGCCACCAGAGAAATTGGGAACGATTTTTATCGCTACATTCGAGAGGGCGCAGAGCTTCAAAAGGCAGCTTAAATTACATTTAGTTGCCGTTTTCTAGATTAGTCATCCCGGGCTGATGAATTTCCATCTAATTATTAATCGCGCTTGGTAATTCATCTTCAATGCGAAGCAAATACCCTGAAACGCTTTGGCTGGGTTTGTATGTAATTGAAATATGTAAACATATTACAAACATATTGTAATTGTAATAAACAATGTAAATATTTAAACATACTCCCAAAAATTTTGTCATTATATAGGAGTTTTGGTCACATGCATTTCAAACCTAAAAAATCACATGACTACAGGAGCAAATGAATTTTTTTTTCTGATTGGTTTGATTAGTTTTTTATTTCAGTGACATTGATATTTTAGTTGATCGGATCAGAGCATAGTAGGAGTGAAATATTTTTACACTCTAGCAATATCGTGGAGGTAAACGGTAATCAAGGTCTTTAAATCTTTGAAAATTCCGTTAATTTAGGGTGTTTTGCCTATTAAACTGACGGAATAATTTTCGTATTTTCCTAACATACATTTCGAACTTTTATCAATTCATAGTTTTTCATAAAAGTTTGATAAGTTTTCATCAGCGCAAGTCGAAGTTGGCTACGCTAGGAGCTTTTCCACAGACATTTTTGCCGTAGAATCTTCTTCGGATAAAGCACATAATTAAAACTTCAAGCGACCAGCAGGAGAAACAATGGCACTTCTAAAATTAACCATTGAATCACAATATTGATAAACATCATGGCCATGTTTCTCGTAATTATTGTATGAATCGTAGACTTAATTATGAGCAATATCCATAATTTTCGTCTTAATTTAACTTTGCTATTTGATTATAATCGAACGAGAACATTTCTGGAAACGTTATTCCATTTTATTTGATTGCAGAGTTACGTAGTAGGGCATTGTGGAAACCTAATTAATTAATAAAATCTTGTTTCACATCCAATTGTTTTCAACGTAAGCTATAAATTTTTTTCGTTTTCACGCATACAGCGTTTCATGAATCGATTCCAAACCTGTAATCTCGGTTTATACACAGTTAGTGAATGACTTTTAAACCATGTACTAAGCCAACATAAACAACGCGATGAACATACAAGAGAAAATTATGAGTGTTTTTTGTTTATAGAGATACGAAAAGTTTTTCAATACAAAATGCATCCATAAACAACTATGAATGATGCGCGTCGCTCTGAGTCATGCATGTGATGATGTCGGATACTGAGCTTTGCTATTAGTACGTCTGCTCTGGAGACGACCGAAAAACATCGCGTATTATCGAATTACTCACTTTATTATTATCGAATTACTGCATTATTATCGAATTACTCGCTCTAAGTGCAATCACTTGATCGGTGTCAGACTTCCCGGCAAGTCATCACATTCTTGATCAAACATTTTGATCGCAAACAGAGACAAGATGAACATTCTTTTCTCTACATAGCTTTTTTATTGTATGAAATTTCAACTCAATAATTATGTTCAAGATTTTCCTGCGCTGAGAAATTAAGAGTTCAAATAAAATAACTTTATAGGAGTTATCATAGGTAAAAATGTTAAAAGCTTAATAATGTCTCAAAAAAGAACAACAAAACCAAAGTTTCAGTTTGCCATCATCGATAAAAAGATCGGATATTGTGATTATATTTGTGGATGTGATCATTCTGATTGTAAACAATTATCGCACTGATTATTATCAATTTTTATTACAGCGTATTTTTATATCTTAAAGTCTGCAGAATTTGGTATTATAACACAAACTAAAATCCCTGAATTATAATAAAATAATAACATATAATATAATACATAATATTAATATCACCCCAAACCTGAAAATCAATACCTTTTCAAAGTCTTTTTTCAAAGGGAATCGCCCTGCTTCTATTATCTATACCGCATATTGTGACTAATATGAAAACAAGACCAGACGAGCAGCAGGGATCGCAAGCGCCCAAAAACTTTTAATAACGAAACCAAAAGAAAACGCAGCTCTGCACTGTCAATATATATTACCGGCGCTGCCACGCAGACCATATATATACACGGTCCGATGTGCGAGCAATCCACACCAACTGAAAAAAAAATCGAAAAATTTATGAAACTCATCGATAATGTGTGATACTTGTTTATNTATCGTGGAGGTAAACGGTAATCAAGGTCTTTAAATCTTTGAAAATTCCGTTAATTTAGGGTGTTTTGCCTATTAAACTGACGGAATAATTTTCGTATTTTCCTAACATACATTTCGAACTTTTATCAATTCATAGTTTTTCATAAAAGTTTGATAAGTTTTCATCAGCGCAAGTCGAAGTTGGCTACGCTAGGAGCTTTTCCACTGACATTTTTGCCGTAGAATCTTCTTCGGATAAAGCACATAATTAAAACTTCAAGCGACCAGCAGGAGAAACAATGGCACTTCTAAAATTAACCATTGAATCACAATATTGATAAACATCATGGCCATGTTTCTCGTAATTATTGTATGAATCGTAGACTTAATTAGTGGTAAGTAGCCCTCCAACGTTGTTACCTTAGATGAATTCTATTATTGTAGTTTTAACCGTTAAAGTTCCTGGCCTCTCGATCTGGAGCGTCTGTATGAATTACGCACGTCGTTTATACCCATACGGAATGGTTTGAGTAATGTTTTCTTCGGTGATTAAAGTAGCATGCAAGTGGATATGTTTATATGTTGAATGAACACGGTAGGTAATAGGCTTCAGTAAACGAAGTTTGCATAATCGTAATGTTTTCTTCAGGTTAGCCACAAGATCGAGGAATTTGCTATAATAAGTCACAGAAAAAGTCGAAAGCAGGACAAACTTTTGCAGACATTTCAAGTCTAGCAGAGCTACAGCTGCCTTTCTTGCATGTCAAAGAGGAAACCAATGACAAATGGTAGCATGGATAGCACTCCATGTGGAAGCATGGCTTAATATGTCACTGTTGCTGGGCTTTATTATCATAGCTACAAAATTCGAAATACCACTCATAATTACTATGTAATTATTTGAATTAATTTCTGCTGTGGTTCTTTCAAATGATAAAAGTTTGTGAGATGAAATGTTATAAAAAGCATATATGAATATTTTAAGCGAGGTTGGTAGAAGAAGTAGGTATGAGTATGATAACATGAGAATAATAGTTGAAAAAGCGCGTTTGAGAAAGAGGAACGAGTATGAGTATACGACGTGCAGGTATGACCGGAAAAAAGCGAGAATGCGTGTTGCAAGCAGGTACGAGTATATAGAGAAGCGTGTATGAATAGGAGGATCGAGGATAAGTAATTAAGAAATCAGAGTTCGAGTAGCTGAAGTAATACTCAGCATACAAAACTAGTATACATGAACGAGGAAAGAGAGCAACAGCCAACATAGAAAACATATGTTAAACCATTAAAATAACAAGTTAATTTGTCGGGTGTGTTGAAGAGTGCAAGCTGCCAATCACGCTCTCGCAAACATTAATATTCTGCAGCCTATATTGCTTTAGAACTTTTTGCTGACGACAAATATGGCGAGGCATGTTTTGCGTGGCATGCATGAAAAGGTTCCAGGTCAAAACACTGTACGAGCTAATTTACAAGCGGCGCAGAATAAAGTTATTAATTTTATGCAGCTTCCATGTAGCGACTTTGAAATCCATTGTTTCTGTACCATGAAGATGTCGGAAATTATTTATTTAATACATCTTCGATGCTGGAAATGAGGCAAGAAATAAAAATACCAGGAACTATAGCAATGGTAATCCAAATGGCTAAAATCAACGCATTATTATCGTTCAATAGAAGAATGAGTTCGCTTTATATTTAATTCCAAGGTTATAAAATAGTTCAAAAATGAGCCATTTTCTGAAAGAGGCATCATTTTATTTCAGTACTATTCTATGAAAAGTGTAATAGTTGAATCGACATTTAAAATTTAGGAAAGATTTTTTCATTTTAATAAAGTTATTCGCTGTTTCCGTAGAATCATAAAATCAATCAATATAGAATGAAACGGTAATTACTGAAGAATTAAACAATTCCAGAGCATCATAATTGGGAATAAAGTTTTAGAATACATTTATATAAGCTGTTTAAATGTTACCGGTCGATTTGTCCTACGAAGTTTTTTCGAAAAACCATGAACCTTTTGATTGCTGCGCTCCTGGTAAGTGATGCATTGATCCACAGCATATTTTTGATCACAAGACAACATTAAGGTCTCTGCCTCATGCAGTAAATCTTCGATCTCAAATGCGAAGACCGGCCGGCAGTTCGTCACTCACCACGAGGCTCTGGCCGACTCCCAGGAGGGAGTCGGCTCCTTAAAAATGACAAATCTCGTCTTGGCAGCCAAGAACGGATCTCTAAAGTGCCAATAACTCGCGACGGGAAGATGTTGACGTAGTTTATTTTAGTCATATCCGCAGGTGAAGCCATTGGCCCGTATGCTAAATAGAACNATAGTTTTCTTGTCAACCTCAATATAATTTTGAATGAAAAAGGCATTAAGATATTGTACAAGTGAATGATCATAAAACTCTTAGTTAAGAATATCAGAATTTGCTTGTAAATTATAGCACAAAAGGCAATTGACATTTTTATCTTAAAAACCCCGTTTAACACGATCACATATTATGCCTACGTTTAATTTTTTTGCAAAATTCTATCACAATTTACCGTGGTGCAAATAAATCAATAGTTTTATATTGCTTCAGCAGACTCAAAACTTGTACGTAACTCCACGTAAACTTATTATTAATTAATAAACTTATTATATAATCATTGAGTTGTAATAAATTCATATCAAAAAGTCTTCCGATATCTGTTTCTTACTCCATTTGCGTCTTCATATGAAGGTTGTGTGGCATGAGACTCAAGAAGTTGGCTGCGGAGTCTTCACCAATAACCAAAAGTGTGCTTGGGGCGGTGGACTATGGAATGATATCTACTGCGCCAAGTACGTCTGCAACTACGGTCCCTCTGGCAACATGGTAGGCGAGGACGGAAACCCTGCACCTCCCTACAGCACCACGGTAGCCTGCAAGAAACCGTCCACCGACTACCCGGGACTCTGCGCCGAGTGATGCAAATGATCTACGAGTTTCGGTCAATGTTTTCGGAATGGAAGTACCAATTAGATTTGTTGTCTCTGAAACATTCTCTATTATTTTATTTTTAGTTTTCATTCATAATTTTTTACATTCGTTTTTTGAGACGTCTGCAAAGTAATGGCAGTGATTAGAAATTCGACTCCTGCACTACATTTGAGCGAATGTTCGATCCTAATACGTGAAATCTTCCAAATTTGAAATGTTCAAAATTTCACTGAAGCAAAACGCTTCATACAAAAAAAGTAAACGTCCTGATCCTAAGCAAATCGTCCCTGTTTAAGTTTCGGTCAAATTTATTTTCAAACTCAGCATGAAGTTTATTAAAATATCTTGCATGGCGTGAGTTTCTCATTTTTCATATCACTGCAGATCTTAATAGAATATTGGATCGCTATAGTAAGCATTTTCAGCATTTTATTCTCAGAAAATTGAGTACCATAGAATTTGCAACTCTACGGTCATCTATTAAACACCTTCAGAGAGAAATGTCTGAAGAATATTCAAGAATAGAAATTGAAGATAATTACTTAGAAAACTTGTGCGTTCCAAAAATTTCAATGNTTCACAAGGAATTTAAAAGCGAAGAAAACGCCAAGCAAATTCACCATATCGATATTGAAAACGTTTCGGAGTCCAGCTCCATCATCACTACGAAAAACTAAAAATGAATAAAATCATTTTATGTCAAAATTCTAAGACAGACACGAAATAGGGGACAATAGGGGACACGAAAAGAATAAAACTTAAGAAAAAACACTAAACATAAAAGCCTAGCGATTCACTATTTAAGATTATATGAACTAAACGCATTGTTCAGACGCGGTTTTTGTTTCGAGACTCCAAAATTCTCGAATCCGAGCAGCCAGAAGTGGAACCGAGTATCCTGAAATCACTCCCAGATAATAAATATCAGAAGCAATACTTTACCATGCATTGATGTTCTATGCCAGTGAGGCCAACACGATCTGAATGACATAAGAAACTTTTTAAAACTATTTATTGGGGGATGCTCGAAAAGATATTAAGAAGGTCTGCAACATCTACATTGAACTTAAACTTGAAAGTCTTGCGCAATTGCTCAATGAAGGATTAGGAACGAATGCAAGATGTACAAAAATCTGGTGGAATTCATTTTAAATTATTGGTCATAATAATCCGCTTTTCTGGCCGGTTTCAAGCCGAAGCTGAAGAAGAAACTTTCTCTCAAGAAGATTCAGCTTTCCTACACCAGCCTAACCACAAGGTGCTCCCGCTTCACCTGTGTTTACCTAGCAGTTCTGAGAAGGCGCATATGCAGCATCTTATCTCGGCCGCGATCCTGATCTCCTCTTGGTCTGACGTTGTGGTGGCTCGACGAGAGCGTGGTTCCCCTACCTGGAGCTCAGACGTTCTCCTGCTCGGCAGCTGTGGCACGCTGGTGCTACACTCTTTGAAGCTATCCGGAGACGTCAGAGGTGAGGCTTGATTCTTGCCAAGAAACCTGCTTACCTCGCTCCAAGTCAATTTCTTAAAATTGGATGATCCTTTGGGACTGGACCGTTGAAAATTTGTGAATTCCACCGGTTTTTGTTAGTCACTGAGATTTATTATGCTGTCTACTTTATTCAACCGATTTTACAACTTTGGTTTTGTCGACCTGCAGGTGTGATGTTTGTGGCCAGCCATGGATGACCAAGCCAGCCATGAATCTATCCTGCGAACTTAAATAAATCTTGTTATAGTTTCTAGTAGCAAATCCTGCCTTATTTTCCTCAATCGTTGAATTAGTGGCGGTCAATTACTCAGAGTGGAAATTCACAGTCATCTTCTATGAAAAATTAAATTCAATATTCAATTATTTTTGTATACAAGATAATTATTATGCACATCATAAGTCATTGCGAAATTTACGATGACTTTACGGCCTAAAATTCATTCTAAAATTCTACGCCTGCTCGGAGGT
>NW_025942912.1:0-430 GCF_000764305.2 Hyalella azteca | reverse complement strand
ATAAAAGATGTTTACTGCCTTATTTAGCAGATGCATTCCCAGTGCCTTCTGGACTCGATTCTTCTAATTTTCTTACCATAAAAGTCAGTATACTTAACCTGGAGATTTTATTATAGTAAAAAACTGTATAAAACTTCATATAAATTACATTTTATGAGCGGCATAAGATAATAAAAGTGTGAAACATGCCACTATGTAAGTAAATTTTTCAGCAATTACGTTTAGTACGTAGAATTGAAAATTGTAAATGAATAAATAAGACAAGATCAGAAAATTAATACAAGTAGGAATGATATCAAACATCAAATTTGTGATGATTTTGGGCAAGGTAATATTAGGAAGGTGCTAAACAGGATGCTTTATTAGGAAGGTGCAAGACAGATGCTTTATTAGGAAGGTGCAAGACAGATGCTTTATTAGGAAGGTGCAA
>NW_025942911.1:0-712 GCF_000764305.2 Hyalella azteca | reverse complement strand
AACACTAATGCACTAACACTAGTAATAAACACTAACGCAAGAACACCAGTGCATTAAACAGTTAACATTGTTGCAGAAAACTGATTTGTTTGCATGACTTGAAAGCAACACTAATGCACTAATAATAGTAATAAACACTAACGCAAGAACACCAGCGCATCAATAAACTATCACTAACATGCATGAACACTTCACTTCGTTGACAAGGTGGTCTTGAAAAAGCTAGCCTAAATAAATATTTTAACGGAATTTTACTCAAATAAATATCTGTTTAAAATAAACCTGGAAATGAAAAGCAGAGAATATATACAAGTGAATCATTCGGTGCACGTAGTTTTATGGTTTTTGTCAAAATGGAAAATATGACGAAGACTGGAAAACTGCAATTCCTAATTTTCGGGTGGGTGCAAATCCTAATTCCCCCCTCCCCAAAAAAAAAACATTTTTTTGCTCTTCGTGTTGTTTTTCGTATCGTATTTTCGTAAAAAATCGTATTTTCAACTTACCATAAATCGAGTAGTGGTCGAATATTATTTTTTTTTTGTGTGCACCGGCTAAACTCGATCGGATAACCCGCACAGGGGCAACGAATGCATTGCTATTAGACAAAGTCTGGCTTATTTCTTTGAGTGTAAACCGGCGGTGTAGACTCAATTTCCCTGCGAGATGAGCGGAAGCTGCGGTCACGCCTGCGCAGCCCTCGCCTCCTCCA
>NW_025942910.1:1798-5709 GCF_000764305.2 Hyalella azteca | reverse complement strand
CATTAGCCGTGCTAGTGCAACTGAGCTACCATTCCCATCAAACAAAATTCTGTTGATAGCTCAGTTTATTCATAAAACAATAACAAACCTACGGTATTAAAGAGAAAAAAAAAGTAGGTGAAGTCACCTAACACTAAATATTGTTACACCTGATGATCATCAAATGAGGTGGTGTGCAATAAGAACAAAATTCAGCTTCTTTGTGTGGCATGCAATTAACAACATCAATGAAAAAGGCCTACAGGAGAGTTACTACAGCTGCAAGATTGCTTGTTTTTTATCAACTTATCAGGAAATGATAAGGTTGCAAGAGGTTATGCCTTGGAATGCAGATGTCATCACTGCATAGAATCTAGCAATTACTTAGTCCTGAATGACTCATTCCAGATAAGTTATTATGAAAATTTGTAGTAACAGAAACAGTATAAGTTACAAAAATGTAAAAAAGTAATAATTTAAATATCACATTAATTAAACAAATGTAAAATGTCTTGTTATGTTAATGTAAACTCTGGGAAATAATCAAGTTTCAATATTGTCTGGAACATCTCGTCAGACTTGTGTTGATTATTATTGAAAATTGTAGTGATTATTATTGCTAAAAGGGACAAAGCTAGTGTTGGAAAAATATAAGTTGATGATGAATTTTTTTGCCATCTGAAGATGGAAATTAATTGAATTTCAAAATAAATCGGTACTGAGCATGAAGTGCCAACTCGGATTGCAAGTCAATATATATACACTAGCAGTAGCCATTAGGTTTGGTATATACCGTCAAACGGGGTAATAAGGGACGGGCGGGGTAAATCGGGACAGTCATCCCACATTTTGTAGAAATTTAGCAGTTAAACTAATCAAAATATTGCAAAACTAAAAATAGTGGAGTAAAGTTCTACATTTTTACTATCACTTTAGCATAAAGTAAGTAATGAAATCATACATTTACTATCTCTAAAAAATCCCTGAAAAAGTGTGAAAAGCGAGATTTTGGAAACATACCTCTGCTAAGGCCAATAGCTGAAAAAAATCTTTGCTGTATTAAAAAATTCTACTTACATAAAAATTGCACACAGGTGTTGGCTTAAAAACGTGATTGGATGGAATTCTCATATCTCATTCCCCCCAAAAAAGGGCGGCCATTTCCGCAAGATGGATTAATAAGGGACAAGGGACACCCCCTAAAGGGTAATAAGGTACACCCCTAAAAGCGCATTTACAGTAGAACCTCGATTAGCAAAGGCACCAGTTAACAAAAAATTTAAATTATATTTACCTCACTCAGCAAAAAAAAATTTGTTTAATGAAAAATTAATGCATCACCGGTCATCACAAAATTGTGCAGAGAATGCCATAGATGGGCAACTTGAAATGAAAAGAAATCAATCTAAACTATGATTTATTTCTCCAAAAAATATGATGGTTGTCAATAGAATATTCCTTTCTGTTTCAGGAACATTTTTACTATCTTTTTTTTTTTTGGTATAGTAACTTCACTTGACCCAATTGAAATGGTGTGAAATTACAAGCCGTCCTGTAAGCTTACAGACACAGAATAGTGCTACATGGCTGCTGATATGAAGCTTGCAGTGGAAAAGGTCGTTGTAAATACTCAATGGCATGTCCATGGATACGTTTAATATCACATCAATAATACAGCAATGTATGGATATGGTAATACCATATCATATCAATTAAAGGAAAAAAGTCTGGCACCTTACCAACAGCACATGGAGTCTTTTTTAAGATGACATCTGATAGCCCTTGCAAAAAGCTATAAAATGAACCCAAACTTGTTTATGAAATGTTTCATGGTAAGAAGTTATTAACAAAAAATGCTCAAAACCGTCCCCTATTACCCTGTTTGACAGTACATGTTTCACCCAGCTAAGTGCAATTCTTCAAAAGATATGGGAAAATTATTTATAGACATAACATTTCCCTCTTTTTTTCACATCCATCCGTCAAACAAAGTTAAAATAAAAATAAATGACATGATACAATCACAAGCAAATATGACCATTTTTGTTAAGCAATTAGGGACTTTACTAATACTAAAATTAAATTGCCTTGTTCTATTATACGAGGATTAAAATAATATGTTTAGGATGTGTTTTTTAGCTTAAATTTGAGATCAAATTGTTTACATAAAACAATTAGTCTGCTATCAAACTTGATATTTTTCAAATCAACATACCTGATCACCATCATCATAGTGAAGATTGTTGCTAGTCATGTTTGTAGGTGAAGTTCACAATCACACATGCTGCAGAAAAAAATGTAGTAAAAATCATTTACATTCAAAGTATATATACAGCACAATTATAACAGCGGCAATTCATACACATACATACATGACAGCAATAAATTGTAACATATTACAATGGAGCCCTGCCCTAAGAACTTAATTTGTGCTGAAACTCAGATTGTAAAGCAGTGTTTGTAAAGTGAACCTATTTTCCCATTGAAATTAATGGAAAAGACTAATCCCTGTCTGGCCTCAACAAAAGTCCCCTCATTCAGAATCAAGATACCTAATGGCAATCATTATATTTTTTCAGCCACACTACATCTCTAATTCAACAACCCAAGCTTGGTGAAATATTTTTTAGCAATGTTCAATTCATAATCAATAGATGTTGACACTTTCTATGTCAATCCAGTGAATCCATAGCCTTTTTGGCAAAGCCTGGGGTCATTCAGTCAAATATAACAGTACATATAGCAGAGTACATTCCTACCAAATACCAATCTGATGGTTTGTAAGGTACCATACTAGTATTTTGTTCATGAGGCAGTGGGTTAAATGGTAGGTACATTTTGAATAATCCAGCATGGACAATACAAGGATCTTTTCTAGCTATGCAAAGCGTTTTGCATTGAGTTTACTGCAAGATATTATCATGCAAACTTTTGAAATCAAATTAGCTTTTGTCCTCTCTTTTTCATGTATACAGTTAGCTCATTCATTTTTAAAGTAGCAGTTCAAGAACAGTAGTACGTAGTCATATTTCAGTGAAGGTACAATATTAGTGAATTTGTAAATCAAGTGGGCAGTCATACTGTTGACTAGTCATTCAAGGTTAGCAATTGATCAGTAAATATGACTACGCTAAAATAGTAGGCAATTCATTTTAGTGATTGGTACTTATAAAATAAATTGAATACCGGTACTGTGAAAACAAATTTATCTAGTCACATTACTTTCCTTGGCGAAGGTGAAAAACTTTGGATGTATGTACCACATGTGACATGTCTATTAATGGACACCACATTTATTAAACAAGATATTGAAACTTCCCCCCCCCCCAAAAAAAAAAAAACTGGTCTTAGATTTGAATGAAAAAAGTCATCACTAATTAGGATGTAATTCTGCAATTGGTTTTTTACTTATTTGAATTCATTCCAAAAAATAACATTCACCTTTCTTCATTCAAAATCAATCTGGAATACCAGGCAGAATTTTTCAAAAAAATAACAGAGAGCTTCTTCAAGATTTCCCAGAAAGGCATTCAAAAATGTACACCAAGTCATAAAATTATTTTTATGCTTTCAATCTAATACAGTGGGGGGAAATGAAAATGATTTAAATTATGTATAGAGACGCATAGAATTCAAAAATACTATCAAAAGAAATTAAATCTCAATGCAAAAAAAAAAACAATGCAACATGTTCACTTTTCGGGGTGAAAAAAGTATCGTACAAAACAATAAATCCGCATTATTTTAATTTAATACTTGGTTGAATACCCTTTATTCAGCTCAACAGACACCAGTCTATTTCTATACGTCTCGACCAATGATTTGCAGATGCTGACTGGTATTTTATACCATTCTTCTTGGCACACCACCTTAAGATTCTCAATGTTTGTTGGGGACCTTTTCTTAATTTGAATCTTCAAATACCGCCACAC
>NW_025942910.1:0-1490 GCF_000764305.2 Hyalella azteca | reverse complement strand
GTATTAGGCCTTTAATGCCCATTGACAGAATTTTTCTATGTCAAATAGTTTTTGAGTTTTGGGGGTTTTTGTTAAAAAAACCAAAAGTGGTCTAAGTTACCCCGGGAGTCTAAGTTACCCCAGTTTACGGTACTTTTCAGCAACTTTTAATTTAAAAGATAAATATTGGCCAGGCTGCAGGAAGTTCAGGAATACATTTTTAAATAACCTTTACCATATGATGGCTTTACTTTTTTAATTCAAACATCAATTGAGAAAGGTTATTCCACACTTTCCATGAATTAAATAATCAATAGGTTGTGCGAGCTGCGGCAGACATTCTGCTGCTATTCTGCCTATTAAATACTAGAAAAATAGTAAAAAAAATTCTATTGCTGTCAATACCTGCTATATTATTTAAGAACATTATATTTTAACCAGCATTTTTCATCAACTATCTGGTAAAGAACCATTTCCAGTGATTTTCCACTGGCACTTATAGGAAAATTTGCTTAAACTAGCAGGCTAGCAGCTAGCGCATGGCCCAGGCCGGGCACTGGGCAGAGAGTGAGAGAGTCAAACTCAAAGCAGAGTTTTTTTTAGACTCTTACTGACTTACTCAAGTTCATTTTTGAGTCCTATAAGTAGACCAGTAAAGTATCATGGATATCAACATTTTCCTACATAAGAAATTGGTTTAAATTTTGAGTAGGACACTGAGTACTGACGCAAGGAACCTGAACTGCTGAACACACGCGCAAAACCGGGACATTTCCGGTATGAGAGACTTGTATAGAAATGAATTTCTTCCGCATCAACACAACTTTTTCTCAAACAATAATTCTAAAGTCCCTAGGCTAAAACTTCATAGAAGAGGAAATTTAAAATGAGCTGATTCTAAAAAATTTGTGATTTGTCACTATGCAGCAGGCCAGACTGGCAGCCCAGTGAGCCCACAGCACATAGTGGCAAAGCAGAGAGTTTTTTAGACTCTCCCTCAAGTTCATTTTTGAGTCCTATAAGTAGACCAGTAAAGTATCATGCATAGTGGCAAAGCAGAGAGTTTTTTAGACTCTCCCTCAAGTTCATTTTTGAGTCCTATAAGTAGACAAGCAAAGTATCATGGATACCAGCATTATCATACATAAGAAATTGGTTTAAATCTGGAGTAAATGAGGAGATTAAAAATGAACTGATTCTAAAAAATCTCTGGTTTGTCACTATGCCACAGCAGACCCAGTCATTTGTATTACCAGCATATGTTCAATTATTTTATAAATTCAGAATCATTTAAAATAATTAAAAACAGCATTTCACAGCTCAATGAACTGGTGTATGGCAATTTGACAAATTTTATAGAACAACATGAAGTGCAACTTTTAGTCTTTTACTGATGGTTGATCTGACCAGGTCACCAGGTGTATAATTTTTCATGTCATGGTGGCAGGGAATTATTGTGAGTACTTATGCGTTTGCAAGAGCATCGACCGGTCCGGCTCAGCGGGGGGGGG
>NW_025942909.1:0-25970 GCF_000764305.2 Hyalella azteca | reverse complement strand
GTCTAGATTGAATAAAACTTCGGGTGGAACTTTATTCTTGTGCCTTAGTAGGTCTTATTGTATGCGTCATCCCTCGTTACCAGTAGCGTCTCCTGCCCGAGGACATTGAGCGTTTAGGCAGCTCTGTTATCTTTATTAATAGTTACCCGCTCTCCCGTAACAACGAGAAAAAGTGGAGTGATCTTCCTACGACGATTACAGCGCAGCAAGGGAGCTCGTAGTACCTGGTTCGCAATAGAAAGTTTCTACAAGCTATTCCAGACCCAGTTGTACCATCAGCAAATATGGCACAGGAAGTTGGGCCATGTGCTGCGTCTGAGGGGGGGACGCCGGTGGCCGGGGCGTCTGAGCCTGCCGGAGCGCCACGTGTGGTGACTATGGTGTCGAGGAGCCCTGTGCGGACCGGCCAGACGTTGTTGGGGCGCCGCTGCAGGGCGACTCACCATGAGGTCTAATATCGAATGAAAAGCCTGTGTATCATTCGAGATATGGTCGGGTATATAGTTAAGCCAGTGGATAGGTTGGGTTATTGATATTGTAGTCATGACGACATTGTATGTCTTTGGTTTTACAAAATGAAAAAAACGTATATCTATATCCTTTAGAAATGTGAGCATCGAATGATTGTGCGTGTTGGTGTTACTTATTTTATTAATTAATAGTATTAAGGTAGGTAGTAAATATTGCTTCAATCCATAGCATCCTCTTGTGAAAAGGGGGAGATGAACCGGAGTAACTATATAAAGACATGTGGGACTACAGTGCTGTAACCGCGCGGCATAGTTGTAGTCAAGGGACATAAATCGTCTCTGTCGCAGGTACGTGTCGGCCTGTTACTGGAAAAATACATCTCTGCTTGTGTCTGTGTTTGTATCCTGGCTGAGCCATACAAACACATATAACTAAATGTAACTGGATGAATTCGAAATTTATCTCATTTATGTACATGTTTTTGGTATTGCACTTGATCGAAATATTGGTAAATTTTATTACCATGTGGTACGATTCCAATAAATTCCATGGCTTGTAAAGTGAGTGCCTCGTGTATCTGCTGACGACAACTACCTATAACGGAATAATTTTCAAATTATTCATTCATTTGATATCACTTAGAAATGAATTTGGTGGCATCCGGACGAGAAAATACTAATACTTAGGACTAGACAAAGTATAAACTGTGAACTCGGCGAAAAATAAATATTTTCCGTATTTCAGGTGCCAAATTCTGCATCGATAGAGAAATCTTCGACATCAAGGAGTCGCAAGATGAAGCGAAAAAAGCCAATGGAAATTGAGTGACTTGAAGAAAGCGCGCATCCGCAAGCCGTTAATCATCATCTTCACTATAGGAGTTTATTCTCAGCTGTGCGGCATTGAAGTACTTACGTCAAATCTCAGCTCTATATTCAAGGTTATTTTTCTAATTGAAGGTGCTTGTATTGTTAATGTATTTTATGTTTCTGATCCAGCATTTAATGTGATGAAAACTTAGTATTCATGATTCTTTATTTCATCATTGTTTTCACTTAGTTTGTATATTCAAACAATTCATCTCCTTTTAACATTCGAATAATTTGAAATTATTTAAAATATCGGAAATTTTAAATAATCCAAATGCTTTTTTCCTTTATAATGGTGAGCAATTTAAATTTTTAGACAAATTTAGACAAATTTAGACAAATTAAAACTTTTGCAAACTGTTACGCACACAACTTCTTTTAAATTTGTTACTTTGCGTACATACCCTTATTAAAACTTTTAAACATATCAAATTTTGTATAAGCTGCTGAACGGCGCACGAAGGTCTAGGGATTACCGGTGTCGGATCTCGGTCAAATCGCATCGGGCGAAAACGAATGTACTTTCCAGTACTTTTTTTGAATGAATTTCCAGTACTTTTTTTTACGTGTCATATTGAAGAATCATTTATCGTACTTGGATATTTTATTCTGTAAATGAATTTTTTCTAATGATAATAGAATATAGTTTGTTTTTAATTTATATTCTAGTCAGGGTAACATAGTTTCTCAATTCGTGTACGCTTTTTAAGCATGAATTCACAAGCAAATTCTAAACACGTTTTCTAATGTGCGTCTGTATTCTGGCTCGTAAGAATGACTGGCTTCTTACATGAAGGACGATGGTTAAACTAAGGAATAAATTAATGTTACTATTCTAATAATTCTAATAATTCAATGTTACTATTTATGTTAAAAATGAACTGTGCCGACGAGTTCTGACTAATATGACTGTGCTGCGAGGATGCACGATGTGCCTAATGTGCCTGACTACAAGATTTAATGCGCCAACGATATTTGCCCTATATAACGTGCTGCAGACGATTAATGCATGTGTATCTACATATATGGCTATAAGTCGTGTTCGATGTAACTCTGCTGAACTCTGGCAGTGAAATGTCAGAAGACCTGAGCAGCATCCTGTGCATCGTCGTGGAGATCCTGGCAGGAATAGTAGCCGTGTTCCTCGTCGAGAAGGCAGGCAGGAAGTGCTGGAAGAGAAGGCAGGCACGAAGTGCTGGAAGAGAAGGCAGGCAGGAAGTGCTGGAAGAGAAGGCAGGCAGGAAGTGCTGATTTCATCGTCGGCGGTCCTGGCCGCCAGTCATTGTAAGGCTTCTTTGATACATGGAATTTTAATGAAGACAAGAATTATATTAAACACGGGCAGGATAACAAACAAGAACATTTTATAGTGTAAAGGTGAAGATGTAATAGTATTTCTAATACTATTCCGACTGAATTTGAAAATGAAAACAGGATTATTTGTAGACTGCTTCAGTGTATTTCTTGTCGCAGCGTATTTATTGTCTCTGTGTATTTATTTTTTTCTCTGCTATTGTCAGCGTAATCTTATGCCGTTTGTAGAGTCCATCTTATAAATTGGAAAGTGTTGGCCAGTTGTTTTTTTTTTAGCTTATAGCCGTGGCTCCTGGTGTTGGTCAGATGAAGTGTGTTGGTTCTTGACGATTAGTGTCGTTAGATCATGTTCATATTGTACGGTGAAATTTGAATAATTAACGTAAACTGCGAGATCAGTTAATTGATTGAGACAGTTGTCTATATTTGTTAAGAGTTCCGCTTGCAATTTTAGTCCTGAAGCTAAGCGAGGAAATAAATTCAAAAATGGTTTACTCTGATATAAATAATAAAGGATTAAAAGATAGTGACAATGAAATCAGGTTTCCTTAACCATAAGGAAACAAAGTCGATGCAGGGTCACTAGTTTGCTTTGTTATTGTATGTCTCATTGCAATTTAAAATGAAATTTCATGAGATCTTTCCATTATTAATCTGTTACGAGAATTGGTTACGAGAAATGTTTTCCTCTCTTCTAATATTCGCATATATTCTCGACTAGAAGTGGATGCCATGTCTAGGCTAGGAACTTGAATACGAAGCAGTGAAAATTATAATTCTGTTTTTCCTATATAGGATTTATTGAATGCATTAATAAATTAGGGGAGATGCTGCCGCCCCTCGTGCGGGAGACTGCGGCAGGACTGACGGTGGTAGGCATGTTGGCGGCGTCCTTCATCACCGTCCACTCCTACAGGTGAGGCATGATGAATTGTGGACTGAATAGCAATCATGGCAGTAGTTGAGGGTTTGGACGGCGAATGATGAGGATGTGGACTGTGAGTACCGAGGTGTGGACGAGTTTAAATCTTTGTTGAACTCAATCACATAATTTCCAAGGAAGTACCAGAGGAATGAAATAGTACAAATCTAAATATCTACCTAAATATATAAATGTCTGAATATATTTTTTGTGTCTAAATATATGCCTAGTCATTGCTAGTCTTAGGATGGTACACTTAAATTTTCGACAAAGCTACATTTTATGTTAAGATGCAGTGGCTAATTTTTGAGACTCACAGTATATCAATTGATTGAATTTCCATTTTGTATCTTGGCATTCAATTACAACGTAAAACTGCGATGAAAATGAATTTTGGTCCCCGGTCAGACAAATTAAATTTCATGAGTTTACATTTTACATGTAATGCATTAACCGATTGAACTTTATCTTATAACTAAATGACTATAACTATAACTAATTTAAAAATTTGTCGTGACGGAGCGAGCTGCGGGGCTACGGCTTCCATTGGCTGTACTGCGGCATCTGCGTACTTGGCACTGTGTTCTCTGCCGCTGTAGTGAAGGAAACTAAAGGGATAACTCTGGAAGAAATAACCAAGCTCTTTATGAAGAAACAACCTCTAGATAAATCGCGAGTTCCTTCGGAGTGATGAGTATGCCACTCATCTGTAAATGCCTTGCATAGTGTCGAGAATAATGGTAATTATGGAGCTGATACTACCTTATTTTGTGATCAATGTTTAATTGTAAATAAAGATGAATTTGCTTTGCAAATTAGGCAAGCACATTGTTTACAATAGTCAGCGATTAAAACGAAAAAGTAATTTTTAATAGGTTTCAATTTACAATTCGCGGTACGATTGTAAGGTACTGCCCTAAGATAATGGTTATCATTGTGATTGAGATTACCTTTATATAATTTAAATTTAACATTCATACAGTTCTAAAAAATGAAGATAATGTTGGTTCGATGATCATATATGTTGTTTTATATGTTGTTCGGTTTCTTGGATTCGTGCTCTGGAGAACAGACGACACACTTTAATCTATTACGATGTAATCCAGGTTCAAATTAATACTGAATGATCATTCCGTCCTATAATGAGGTATTTTCATTGTGTGCTCAGATTCCAAGGAACAATTCCCAATTAATTGAGATAATCGTCCAGTTCTTCTACGTGAAAATTATTAGCTGTATCTACCGTCCTAATAAGCAACGTTGTCAATCGGAGATGATAAACCGTTCCGGTGATGTGAATCGCATCGCACTGCATTGAAGATTTGAATGAAGATGATTGAAGATGCGAATGTGTCGAGATGACCCATTCGGGTGAGTCGATGGCTCGTCAAGAGATGAATATACTTTTTGACTCACTAGCAAATTTGTAGGCCAGTAAGACTTGCTCTAGTAAGCTATTCAGACAGTCAGGTTTGAATAAGTGCGCGGGCAATAAAACGTACATTTTTTGAGCAAATCTGAACTGTGAGACCAAGAAAAGTTTAAGGCGACGTCAGGAAAAAAACTGCTACGTCAGTGCGCATGACGGTTGTTCAGTGCTGTTCTCTTTGTAACCATATTGACATTTTTTGAGCCATTAAACGATGTTCAGTAATTTTCAGTGAAATTTATATATTCTCGTCTAATAAAGACTGTCGGTGAGAGATCTTAGAACTTTTTTCACCTGCGCGTCTATATCTTCTGCCTGTGCGAACGTAAAGCCAATGATAGCGTTCATACACAAACATATGACGTGAAAGTTGCAGCGGCGCATAAATATGAATCGTGAGGTTTATATTGAAATATTTGCGCTTCATTCCCAACCGCATTAGTGGTAGAGCTGGCATAACTCTGGGAGGAGTGGCGGGAACCGGTGCAGGTGGATTTATATAGAACGGGCACACTGACATTCATAACTAAAATCCAACTTATACATCTCAATAGCTTTTTCTAATTAACGTTGGAGGTCGTTTGCTCCTGGATAATATATAACTTAATTCAGAATGTATCAACGTATAGGCACATCTAAAAATCTCAATTTCGTTGCATGGAATATTATAAACATAAACGCGTCCACGATGTAAAACTCATGTAGAAAAGAGAGTATTTTAGTCATTTGGTCCACATGGAATGCCAGTCATAGCTACGATTCTGCAAAATTTATTCTCACAGAACGCAAAATTTATACTCACAGAACGCAAAATTTATGCTCACAGAACGCAAAATTTATACTCACAGAACGCAAAATTTATACTCACAGAACGCAAAATTTATACTCACAGAACGCAAAATTTATACTCTCAGAACGCAAAATTTATATTCACAGAGCGCAAAATTTATACTCACAGAACGTCCAAATTTCAATGTACTTCTTGTACATGTATGGGTCATTCTGACTCAGCTCGGCCCAGCAAAAAAACGTATCAGTGCTAAGTTTGCACACTGCTGAGGCTGTGGGTAGAATAGTGTGTCGCTCTTTGGACAATATGACCCATTGAGTTGTTTGAGAGTAAGATGTCAGTTTGATGTTGCCATGTAATTGTTACCGCTACATTTAATTCCCAGTCTTCGATATGTGAGTCGCAGAAGATTCTCCGCGACAGACTTTCCTCAAGGCTGGTATCGCGAGTCACGATGCTGGAAAAAATACACTTCTTAATTCTTCACTGATGTTTGTAGTGAAGATCTGCTAAGCTATGATGCTTCGCTCACTACATGCACTTCAAAGATGTTTATGCCCTGCTACATTGAGAGGAAAAACAATTTACGAGAGTGATCGGATTATTTTTGTCTCATCATCTCATAATCAATTCGCATTATTAATGCTAATTCGACATTTGGCGCTTACAAATGTTCATATTAATCTGTAAAAATACTGCTTTAGGATATAATTTTTTTGTACTCATAGATTCCAATAAAAAAATTACCAAACCTTAAAATAACCGAAAAAGTCTCACGTAATGATAAGCTTAAGATAGGTACTGTATGTTGTATTTTTAATATTTCATATATCCACGTAAAATAACTTTCTGGATCAAATACTTCCATTTTATTTCAAATGTGCCAAATCATAAGAACATAATTTACCGACACTACCAACAAGACTGCACTTGGCACGAACAAAGCCTGCATGCAACTAACGTAGCATATATGCCGGGCATAATTAAATTGGCTCTGGCTTTAAATGGACTAATTGAACATCTCGTCTGTACTTTAAGATCTTCATCGTCGGTGTATATTTAGGCTAAGTACGGTGCTGTAACTCATATAAGAGTCAAGCTCTCCTCACATTTACATTAATGCAAATAAGCTAATCTGGTAAGTGCTCCTGCAGCAGTCATCTTATGAAACTTGTTGCTCACGCACGGCATAAAATGCCAGATGCAATATACCTCCTCTTCCTCTTGTGTGCCATGTACAAGATATTTCCCCAGGGCCGCCGGGCGTTAATCAGCAAGAATTGGCCATTCTTATCAAGTCACGATCAAATAGAAAATGCTTTGATTTTTCGGTTATATTACAGACTAGCTTTTCATCATCTCGCCGCATACATGTAGTTGGTAAAAATTTTCAAGCCTCGCTGAAAAAAGACTCTTGCTCGAGAAGCAATTTTATTTTATGAAAACACGTTTAAAACAAAATACTAAAATGTCAATGCTCTGTAGTACTTATTCATACGCTTTTGACCTGTGTTTTATCCCCTGTTAATATGTTAATGAAGAAAACCTGAACAAGATTTAGTTAGACACGTAACTATGTCCTCAAATATGTTACTTGTATGTCTACATATAACATAGAACGTAACCGCATAATTGGTATAAGGGCATATTCACAATTATTATCGCCCATGAATATTAATTTACAGGTTCCTAGACCCAAGATGAAAGATTTGAGTAAATAATTCTACAGACAAAGAACGTAAGAAACCAAGTAAAATACAACTACTGTGCTTTTTGCAACTATCATGAAAAACTGTGAGGCAGTCGCTTTTGTGAAAAACGGATACCCTTTGTCAACAAAAAATTTTCACATCTTAATGCATTCAACGAGAATTACCTTCAATAGACGAAGAATCAGGCCACTTGAGAGGTATACACGTTTGAAATACGGCATGAGGGCTAGAAACACGTTTAAAATACGGCATGAGAGCTAGACACCTTCAAAATACGGTATGAGAGCTATACACGTTTGAAATTCGGCATTAGGGCCATAAACACATTTGAAATACGGCGTATGAGCTATTATAACACGTTTGAAGTACGGCATGCGAGCTACACACGTTTGAAATACGGCATGAGAGCTATACACGTTTAAAATATGGCATGAGAGCTATACATGTTTGAAATACGGTATTGCCCACATGCAGGCTTTAAAATAAGTCACCGCACACACTTGCACACTTGAGATGTCTATACCAGAGCTGAGACTTAATTATCTACAGCTACAAATAAATTTCAGGGACAAATGTGAGTGTCGGGAAAACTTTTCTCACGACAGCGGCAATTGTGGCTCGTGCAATTATAGTGGCAATTGTGCAATTCTATGTTGCATTCTCATCTACATTGTGTGGGCTAATTTTGGATGAGATTAGGATATGGTATTGAGGTATGGTAATTACTAATCGGTATTGAGAATAGCAGAAATATGGTGCATTACAACAAATAATTTGATTATTCGAGAGTCCATGTGACTGAGATAAGTAAGTTGCAAATACACTGCGGGCAGAAACATGAACATTGAATCATTTCAAGTTATATTTGTGTGTTCAATGCTTTTTAAAGTTTCAGAAACCATCCATGTAACCAATGGAAAGAATTTCTACATCTTTAAGGTGGATGTAGGCTCAAATGAAATTAGACTTTTTTATAATTCGACGGCCGCCAACTTTCCAAGATTGCTCTCGACAGTATACACGAACGAGAGAATCTCCTTGTATTGTGATGATTTCATGAAGCCAAAGCTTCACGAAATTCGGCTACATGAATTTCATGAAGCCAAAGCTCGTGAAAACCATGTTGGTGTGTGAGCATGAATTTTATTAGCAGGCGAATTATTAAACTATACTGATTTTTCTTTAACGAATTCAAGCTTGTGGAACATATTCAACTTGAAATATTAAATTTTATTCATATAGTGGCGCTAGTAAATCAAATTACTGCCAGTTTAACAAGTTTTTAAGATTTTTGTTTATGGGAGACTCAACGAAAGTTCCTCTCTTTTGTTGAAAAGTTTTGGCACAAATGAAAGTTTATTCCAATAATTTTTTTTGCTTGTGAAATTAATAATTTTTCACAATAATAATTTTTGTGAAATTAAAAATTCCTCGTGAGTTTCTATAATGAACAAGCTTGTGTCCGATCGAGGTCGCTTGTTCGAGGCTATCGTTAATTGCGGAACCACATATGTATAGTGCATAGTCATTCATATAATTTTATATTTAATCAATTCACTACATTTTATGCTGAACTTTCAATGAGTCTGACATGAAAATTGAGCCATTATTAAGCCAAAAAATAAGCCATTATGTTCATAAGGTGATGATGACCTGAACCTTTTTGAAACTGTCACACAAGTTTTAGTTATATCTTTTTAGTTCAAATACTTTATATCTTATCAAGATGAAATAATTTCTTAGGATTTTTGCACTTCATGAAAGACATGATGTCAAATTATATAGTTCAGCAATAAAATATTTCGCTGTAAACAACTGAGATATGAAGAAAAATACTAAAAAAATTTATAGAAGTCGGTTTCATATTTTCATCAAAATTCCTGCTCTATGAATAAAATATACGAACCCATAAATAAATTTTCGGAATGGATAAATTAAAATGATATGTATAAAAATGCAGATTTCGTAAAAGTATTGAATCTGTGCAATTATTAGTATTTTATTATGTTAGAATAGTATATTGCATCGTTTTGTTAATCCTTGGGAAAAATAAGGCCGGAAGATTTAAATTTCTCGAATATCTACCGGCCTTTCATGTTTTTGTGCAGAAAGTAACTTCTATTCCTGATATCACGGGAAAAAATTGTCATTCATCATAGTAATTTGACAGGACGCCTAGTCACGTCGAACCATGTTTCATTTACGCGAACGCAAGAGCGAAAAGAGTGGCTGCTGGTGTAGTGTGCAAGGCTGTGTCCTCCAATGACACCAAATTAATGTACTGTTCATCTTGTATGAAGTGAATTTTTACCTAATCGTTTAGTTCGCTAATCATGTATTACTTAAATTCATCGCCAATTAGTAAATCGGATTTTGATTTTAATTTTGGTGTTCATTTATTTTAATTGAAGGAACGGACGGAAGTTTATAAAAGGTGGAACGATACACAGAGCAGATTGCAATACCGGGTCCGTGTCAATGAATTTAAGTTAGTCTGCGCAACTCGTGACTGTTTGCATATTTACCTGAAAACATTCCACCAAGAATTTGAAAGCAGAGAAATCGTTTGCTTGGCGTGCTCTTTAATTTTAAATTGTTCGGGAATTTATGATTTAAGCAAGTAATGATCCAAGTACTTGAAATCATTTCAGATTCACGGTGTTCAATTAAGTTCTGTGAAACGGTTACGGGTGTAGCTTGGCTTATTTGGGCTTCTTGACTGCACGAAGTTTGCGAGGGGCGNGACGACTGATAATTCTGGTGACGAGGAACATGACGCGACGACTGATAATTCTGGTGACGAGGAACATGACGCGACGACTGATAATTCTGGTGACGATCGAGGAACATGACGCGACGACTGATAATTCTGGTGACGAGGAACATGACGCGACGACTGATAATTCTGGTGACAAGGAACATGATGATGGAACTTAAAAGAGAACCTAAAAAAATCTGAAAGAGTATTTAGAAGGTATTTGTTTACGTGTTAGGGTAATCTGAATAAATTATTCTAGGGTAAAACTGGCACACATAACATGAATAAATACGCATGAAATTAGCTAATAAACGAAATATATTTCAATCAACGATATCTGAGGAGGAATATGCTACCGAATATTACGAGCTTAATTAATGGAACGAAGTGCAAATACTTTTTGGTGATACATCCGAATATTTTCGTTTTGATGATGCAGCCACATCACGAACGCTGTTATTTTAATGCCATGAATTTTGTTATTGCAAGGACATATTAGTTTCAGAACTTTATTTCTGCGCGTTATTGTTGAGAGCCGCTAACACTTCGGAACGCAAACTTTTTTTACTAAACTCCATCCTGGGATATTATAAAATTTTGCGGACCATGCACTGTGCCAATTTCTTTTCCGTCCAGTAGTTGTGTGAGCCATGCAGGGAAGCTCCCGTGGTTGTGAACAAACAACTTTGCTTCAACAAATATTTCCTGTCAAAACTTCAACTCTTGCAAATAATAAAAAATTCTAAGCCTTGCAACTTGTTAATCCGATCTACGAGGTTTAGATCACACGACTCCGAGGAAAACGCAAACTTACTCAATAAAATAGTTAGTGTTATATCATTCATTGCTGAAGAACTGCAAAGCGGAAGAAAATTAAATATAAGCAAATTTTCAATGAATGTTATATATGAGGCTGTTAAAATAAGTGCGTCAGGCGTCACGTTTTATATATTTTCATCTTGTTTCCCAAGCCCAAAGTATTTTAACCTCAACTAGGTGGCTTTCAAAAATTAACATTAAGTTTAGGAGAAATATTTTGAAGCAATTAACCCATACATACCTACTTATCATTGAGCTAAAATGCGATAAGAATTTTACTAAAAACTATAAATGAGCAAGCGGAAAGCATTGAAAGCTAAATTGAAATTAGATTAACACGTTTCCTATGCTGATTTGCGGCTGAAGTTCCGTATTGGTAGGATCATTGTCCGTTTGTAGCTTCTGAAATTAAGAATACGACATCACTGGCTTAATAATCTACTTGACGAACACATCTTGTGGTAATATGTTAAATCAGATTCAATTTTTTTTTAACTAGACAAGAACAAAAGGCTTCTCTATTTGAGGTTTTTGACATGAATGCTTGCCTGAATATCAAATTGATTTCAAGTCTCTTGAAACATCTCTCCGAAACTCCTGTTTCTTCCGTTATTTGATTAAATTTAAAATTCAGTTAATAAAAGTTTTAGCGAAGAAGCATAGCTAAGAAACTGCCTGTTGTTTGTTGTTCAATCGACAAATTTTCTGTATACTGCATGGCTTTCTATGGACATTTGTGACAAGCTAGAGGACGTTAGTCGATTACCAGAGTTAATAGCATTAGTAGCAAGTTAATTAGAGCGGCGTGGGAGGTTAGCTCGGTGGGTCAATTCGGCGCTGTTCCAGAGGACAGATATTAATAATTATAAAAAATATAACTCAGTACTCACCGCAGTGAGTGACAGAGAGCGCATTTTCTCGTCGACGAAAACATGAAGGCACGGACGGACAAACGGACGGATATGACGAGCAAAATGGCGCCATTGTTTCCGTAAATGAGAAAATGCGCTAAAAAGATAGCAGATATTCGAAATAAGCAGATATTTATACCGTTTTAGAGATCATTGTCGAATAACATTGTTAAAATACTAATGTAAATCATTAGTGAATTATTATATGCTAACAATTCCGCAAGTGAGGATGATAGTATTAGAGTACTATAGGAGGCAAATAAGTATATATTTAGTGACTGAACGTCTGAACAAAAATAGATTGCCGGGTTAGAATGAAAATTGTTGTCACATACGTATTAAATCACAGTTAGTCATGAAGGCCGTTTTCAAGTTCAGAAAGAGAGCGCAATCATTTATTTTGAGATGACATTGACTAGTTTAGATTTATTACGTGTCATTATCACGAGTTTTTTTGAAGATTTTATCTCAGCGTTGATGTTAATCCGATCGCCGACTTGCAGAGAATCGACAAGTCTTTGGCACAAGCAGGTCGGCGTCAAGCTCATTGCGCTGAATAAATAATATTCTGCTGATGTCAGATGGCTAGAATTATAAAAAATTTGTTCCTCTTAGTCTTTAGCAGATTATAAATTTATAAAGACTAGTGTTGCTTTCACAATAATCAGAATCTACATTGTTGGTAAACATTTGAAAAAAATATTATATGAAGTAACCACCGGAAAATGCACTCATAAAGAGAAATTTTGCAGCTTACTTCTGCAAGTGTAAGAATTATACTTTAGTTGATGGTTTAGGCTATCTTAATTAGACAGGCATTAGCAATCAATAGCTAAATATGTAGTAGTATGCAGACGCTATAGGTGCAGATGATGCATGAGTTGTGAATAAATTTTCGACCGTTGCAGTGAGTGAAATTCTTAAATTGGACAAAGGCAGCCAGGTATTTTTCAAATTTAAAATTATATTTTAGTCACTTGCGAATACTTTACTTGCGGAACTAATTAAATTAGACTATACATATAATCATATTAAATAAATATAATTTTTTACGGCGTTAATTCCTTTCTAATTAGAAAAGACGATGATTGTGATCGCTTTTCACTGGGGATGACCACTCGTCAGCCACATCAGGAATAATTGTGATAATTTTTAGTTTTAAATATAATTTTAGTTTAAATTTCCATTTGAAAACCGCGTAAAGCAGGGAGAAAATCAGCAGGCCCAATGCAAAATTTTCGCACCTATTGGCACTCTTACCGGAAGACATTTAAAAATATTCTCGTTCAAATCGTAAATTTTCCAGCAACGTATTAGGTGATTTCCTTCAATTCAAGATCCTGCGTACGAGTTTCATGTTAAACGATTTTCTTTGACCAGTACAGATGTCATGCAGCTTCCAAATACACAATTCGATAGTTTCTTCGTTTTTATTGACAATGCTATTGTCGGAAATAGTATGAAACTCTTTATAAGACACTGAAGTCGCTATGACTTTTCGCATTCATTGTTGTCTGTTTTCTCAACATCTAAGTTTGCCGCGCAGTTCATTCCTTAGGGGCTGCGTTCGTAGCTTTTACTGTACTAAGAAGACTGGATTGCGCACATTGACAGGCGAGAATTTTTTGAAGCTTCATTACTACATATTCTGTACCGACGCGGGCACATTGAGAATGGGAAACATGATCTAATACACATTCATATACCATACTCAAACATCGGATGAATCAAACATTCATCTAAGTTACCAGCAAGTGTGGTTGTTGCTGACGTCTCCTTCAGGCCACCGAAATAAACGTAACATTTATCTCCCTCCGTTACGACTCGCTATGCAATGATTCCACAAAGTGAACAGGCACAAGGCATGGGAGATTGCCAAAATGGCTGCCCTTCAATTGTTGCCGCTACATATGTTCAGGCCTCAGACGCCTCTGGATTCCGCTGCCAAGATTATTAAGTCATCGCTCCAGTTTGAATGTCAATAATCTTGAACTTTCGACTAAACAAAACACAGAATGACTGGTGGCTGTGGCCGAATATTCAAATAAATTGTTGAATACTGCTCTCTCGCATTCTCAAAACAAATTCCAAAAATATATTGACGATAGTTTTACATTCTTGAAACTCAATTCCAGGAATCATCCACAGTCTTTGATCGCTCAATGAGCTCAACGGTCTACATTTTTTTCGCTATCTCATCCCCTGAGGTTTCATTTATAAATGATCACTATAAAAATTCGTCGCCGACGTATGTTTAGGCTTCGTATGACGGTGCTGCAACTCATATAAGAGTCAAGCTCTCCTCACAATTACATAAATGCAAATAAGCTAATCAGGTAAGTGCTCCTCCAGCAGTCATATCTTATGAAACTTGTTGCCCGCGCACGGCATAAAATGCCAGGCGCAATACCTCCTTGCCCCCGCGTGTGTCATGAACGGCATATTTCCCTAAGGACCCTCGAGAAAATTAAATATAATGAACGAATATATTCATATCCTGAACGACGAAGAGCAGCAATCAGAATTAACCTGGAATGAATTATCATTGTTGCAATTATAACGATCGGAAATCATTGTGAAACTTCCCGAGATCTTAGATTTAATTTCAACAGAGCCGCACCTCATTTTTTATCAAAAGATTCATTGTCCGGCATTAACATAACTGTTACGGCTTCTCTTGTTATTAACTCCATTAAGCAATAATTTTATAACTAGCTGGTTCATTGTACCGCATTGCCATTGTGTCTACATTGTGTGTGCATTCACAATTTAACAACGATATAAAAAAATGTCTGGTCTTCAGCGTCACCAGGGCCTCATCTTCAGGTTCAAAAGGTTCAAAAAAACTTAACCTCGCCTCATTCAACTTTCAACTCAACTCTGACTTCTCCTTTTATCAGTCTCGGAGCTTGTGCTAATCCTGATAATTCTTCTGAATGCAAGGGCGATGGTGATGTTCGAACACTCGCCAGCCTGAAAAAAATATCAATAATTTTAAGTTTAAACCGAGCAGTTATTCCAATTTTATGTTATCAGAACTATAGACTAAAATGAAGGCGCTCTGGCAGAATCAAGATGCGGCTTTAAAAACAGAGCAAATGACATGCACTGAATTGCAAGGTGAAAACTGAATAGTTAATAGATTCGGAAATGAAAAGAATCATAAACGGTAACAAGACGAGGTACAAGTACGTTGTCGTGGCACATATGCTGGCTGCCGCCGTTACCACGTGGCAATCAACATACAAAAGCACCTTAATTTATTTTGTGATCATAAAGTTTAAGTTATAGATCGCGTCTCCTGAAGGATAAAAACAAGATACAGGTGCTGCATGGCCTTTAACTCAGACGACTTATACAAGTGAACGCGTACATTAGAATATAGATACATCAAAAATCCCACCTACCGATACGCGCTTTATGATGAACCATTTTTGGCTTCACACACAGCCTGAATATTTACTTATAAAGAATAATTTTGAAGCAAGAATGAAAAATCCATATTAGAAATAACCTCTAAATTTGTAATAGAAAATAAACTGCAATAAACAATTCTAACAAGATGAGGCAGTCATAACAACCTAATCAGAGTTAGTTATATCACTTTATATATAACCACACACAATTCATGAATATCACACATGTAATTGAATAAACCACTGAACCGATGGTTACACCGTCGGTGAACCACAATAAAGTTGCATCATGACAAATAGTTTTTAAAATGAAAAATTTTATCAAACGGAAAATACAAGTAAAGCGAGAAGTAAAACACACATAAATGAAATCGTATTTAAATTTAAAAATTAACTGTTTTAATCAGTACCAATAATAATCCCCATTTTATATAATGAAGCGCCAAGGGTGGCTCTATCTCCTTTTAACACTCATTCATTCAGGATTTGTTTGTCCGCGGAAGTCGTTATCGACCAAATAGCCAAGGCCTTTTTTATTTACTTGTTTTCATCTGTCAGATCTCGACATCATAAATTCCGGTAGAACGATTTATTTTCGGAAATTTGGTTCTTCAAAATTAAAGGGATAAAAGTTTTTGAATTTGTCCAAGCGGAATGAATTTAGGATATTTTGAAAGTTTAGAATTTTAGGCAATTTAAATTTTAATTGAATATGAAGTGGTTTCAGCAGACGGATATTTCATATGACTTCAGCGTGGCCGCCAGGTTACGTCTAATACACGACGCTTGTTTTCACAATACGCGGAAAAATATTTGATCTAAATTTTGTGCCTGTAATGGAATAAATATCGATGAACGTTGCGTTGAGAATATCTTAAATTGAGGAAACTAGAAACAATGAGCAATGATTCAATTTTAAAACGGAAATATACATTGAATGCATCAATGACGAAATTTATTGCAGATCACTACAACATTTTTACAGACACGAGTAGAGTGAAATAATAGCATACGTACCACTTCAAATGAGATGAAACTTGTCGCAATGAAAATGTAGCTGTAAGAAGCTGAGCCTCTATTCGGAAAAAAATTCTGTACGTTAGTAAAATTATGATAATAGGAATTGTGATAATTTTAATTTAATCATGAACTAAATATTGCTATTCACCCGAACAAACTGAAGTTTGCTCTAAGTCGCCAAAATTGCTTAATAATAATTTTACTTCATTTCCACAACATTTTTGCAATCATAACTATATAAAAAAAAACAATTTCTTATAATTTTTGCATTAATTCAGTATTTGCACGCAACTTACGTGTCTCGTATGAAAGGTATATTTAAAGACTAGCATAAATGTACGTCAGAGCTTTGTGCTCCAAGGGCCTGACTCGGCGCTCTATTGAAGTCTCCCTCGGAGATTCCTTGAAATCCGCTTATAATATGAGCCAAGTTCCCGCGATATAGTCCCTGTTCAGTTCACTTTTGTTCTTCGGGTTAACTTATTCCTCAAAGTTAAAATGAAAGCTCATTATGTCTTTTTTTTACCGTTCCATGAATAATTAGACGAGCGGAGAAATACTTTTTTTTAAAGGGCACGAAGCCAACGAAAAATTGCGGTTAACAAAAGATGCTCGAATTTTAGGTGGGAAATTATTTAGAAGTCGGCGAGTTTTAGAATCATTTCATATCTTGAAGTGGTGCTTGGTCGTGAGTGGTGTATAAAAGCCGTTAAAAAGTTTTCCTGCAAAGCCGGAATTTTTAAAGTTTTTTCAAAATACTCAGCAGTTTTTTCAAAAATTTTCGCGCTCAGACGCGAAAAATTTATTATTTCTTAAAAATGTTCTGCTGCGCGGTGTAACACTTAAATTGTTGCAGTCATTAATAATAATGTTGCAATTTTTAACATGCATTATTAAATTTAAGTGAAAAACTTGGTGAACCCTGCTAATCAACAATCTGTCCAAGGATGGGGGAATTGGTGTTTTAAAAGGAGGTTCTGCCAATGTCTATGTAGTGAGAAATGTCCAGTTTTTTACCGCTTAATTAGAACTTTCCCACTAACTTAAGTAGGAATTGTATTACATTTAGATACCTCTCTCGGTTTTTATAAAATAATAATACATAATATTGATTTCAGTCCCATCGTAACCATTGATAAGAATTTCAAGGAGCGCAAATAACAGCTTTAATATTCATGAACTCCGTCAAGGTCTGTTCTACATTGAATAAATACTTCAATGATAATTTGAAGCTTGAAAAAGTCATTCTCAAATAATACCCCGTGTTGAGCTGCGTTATCAACTTTATTTTAGATTCAACAATAGAAAATTTCGGCTCTCTGAAATACGATTAGGAGTCGGACAGTAGAATTAAAATGTTACTATTATTGGAGTCCTTCTTCAACTTGAATCCCTTCAATTCATGAGCCTAAAACCTCATCTAAGACGAGGGATTTAGAAGTCATCGCGATAAATTAGTCATGTATTATTAATTATCCAGCAAGATGAAATCAGCAGATACATCGAATGAAAGAAAAATAGTATTTATTTACATGTTATTCTACTTTATTCACCTATCCTGCCAATTTATATACCACAAAGATTTTCTAGAGCTATGAAATGATAATATTTTGAGTAGTTCAATTTCTAAGGACTTCAGAGTAAAAATTTCAAAAGAATTCTGTTTGATTTTAAATAATAATTATTGATAAGCAACTAGTTGTTTTTAATTCACCCGTTCAAACCTGCATTTTACAATTTTACATAGATCATAGAACTCACACTTGATTCTCGTTTCATCATACGAAAAAGATGTTCCTAATTATATTTATACTACAAATATGAAAAATGAAATTTTAAAGTTTTGTAATTGGATCCAATCCTATTCTCTCAGTTTTGCAGTGCTTTACTATACTCCTAATCAAAATAAAATTTCAGGTTACATTAATATATCTCAATAAGTATCATGAGAAGGCGTGCAAACAACCCCAATATATTTAATGCACCGTTTCAAACACACGCATAAACAAACGTATAGAGTAGCAAAAAGCATTTGACTAACATATTTAAGATTAAATTTTTGCTGAGCACTGCACGCAAAATTTATTCCTGCGAATAATAAATGATTGAGTTAACTAGTAACCTAGAAAAAATTGTGAGTCCAAGATAGAGTTGAATCGAATGCAAGCTTTGCGTCGCTCTAAAATATTTTCAAATCCGACTCGTTTTGAAAAATATTTCGAAATTGCATGTGGATGTGATTTTAGGCCAATATTTTATGATTTTTTTAAGAGAGTCTATCATTGTGATGCTCTCATGGAACTCCACCGTGCATTGGATGCCGAAACGAAAAAAAATGGCCAGCGTATCTGATATTAGGAATTTAGGGAAAGGTTCGCTAGAAAATGGCAAATGGAATTATATTCCAGCTAGAAATTAAGCCTAAATTGCTAACCGAGATTTTAACCGCTAAACTAAAAATCCAGACTCTATGGTCCAAAGTTCAATTTGTCAAGTGAATGGAATAAAATAATTGAGTAAACATAGTTCTCACTGGTTGATTTTATACCACGGATCTCAAACGTGTTATATTTTAGAGAATAAAATGAGATATTTTTCATTCTTAATGATAATATTGTTCATTATTATTTTAAAATTATTTTCGGCAGCTATATAGGTAAATTTATTAATTAATATCCGACTAAATCCACATACCTGGGTGATTCACCGCATTATTTTAAAACGCACATTCCTCGTATGTTAATTTCGCCCCTGCGCAGAGGCCGTGATAATTACAGGTATGTGAGCATAGTCGTATCCAAATTAATAGATTGACATATTACTCTCCACCAATAGAGTTTTAACTCATTAAAATTTGGAATTAGCTTACATTTGCACAATTACAATGGCTGTAATCCAAATTAATCAATTAACCAATTACTCTCCACCAATAGAGTTTTAACTCATTAAAATTTGGAATTATATTACATTTGGAATTATATTACATTTGCACAATTACAATGTATGTAATAAAATAGTTGGTCCTTGGGTTTAGACGCCATGAATTAGATTCTTAAACATTGATTGTCACAAATGAATTTTTGTCTTTTGACCAAACTCGAGAAATGTATCAAGTTTACACCTCGTAGTGACTAATAATTATAATTAAAATAAAGTATGTGGGCTTAGTCGCTACTGAATTTATTAATTATCCGATTGTTGTCACAAATGAGAGTGGGTTCCAGCAAATTAGTGTAATATGTTAATGTGGAGTTGGAGAAGGATCCAACTCAGAATATGAGTGATGCCGGGATCAGTTAGGAGCAGTCATCTAATAATTATTATTTAAAACAATTTCACATCATTATATTAAACTCAAACAATTAGACAAAATTTTCAATTATAAGGTCTGAAACTTAGAGCTCAGTGATTATTTGATTATTACTTTCGTTGAAATGCATTAATGAATGAAAAGATAAAAAAATATCAGACGTGTAATTACTCCCAGAAACATATATCAGCATGCTTTTAATTATCCAGCAAAACAAGCTTAATTAGCATTGAACACGGCCCACATAGTGAAAACATTAATGCTTTCAAATTACCTTATTATCATTATTGTCTATAAGTAAATTTAAATGTCCCGAAGAAAAGACAAAGAACAATCCTATAATTTGAAAATGTCGATAATTAAATTGGTTTGCTTCGTTTCCTGCGAAAAGTGAAATTTGTTGTCAGCTTCCAATCGTCAGGGCCTATACTTTCAAAAAAAGTTAAGAGATCGTAAGTTCATCAGCCAATCATTGACGGCCTTTCAAGCAAAATCCACCAATCGTAGACAAGAAAATAGAGCGTAAGTACTTNCTGATCTGATATTTACTGTATTCTTATCTGAATTTCTATTCTTTCCAGATTATCATCTTATTTACTCTGATGATGGCTAAAGTGTAGATAGCCGAAACGTTAGAATATATGGATTTTTATTTCAGAACTGCGATCGTGTCTTTTTTATCCAGAATCATTATTCGACGCCTTAGTGTAATTGAAAAGGAAGTTTTTAGAAAACTTGAAAAATTAGTGCTCGTGTGCGGCTGGCTGACGGCAGCTTCTCTTCTTTTTCGTACTTCGACGAATATTTTGGCTGGCAAATTACGAACGATGACGCACAATTGACGTCAAATTATTGTGATTCAAATTTCTTTATAAAATGCTTACCCAACTACATATGATTCAATCAATTTTTGAATTCAGCAATAACGAAGCATATTATGCAAGACTTCAATGTACTTGTTTTGTTTTTCGTTGATCTGTTTGCAGAGGCGTTTATGAACCAGAAAAAATGCACTCAACATAAAAAATGCACTCAACTTAAATATGCACTCGACTTAAAAAAATGCTCTCGACTTAAATATGCACTCGACTTAAAAAAATGCACTCAACTTAAAAAATGCACTCAACTTAAATATGCACTCGATTTAAAAAATGTACTCAACTCAAAAATGCACTCAACTTAAAAAATGCACTCAAATTAAAAAATACACTCAACTTAAATATGCACTCAACTTAAAAAAATACACTCAACTTAAAAAAATGCACTCAACTTAATAAAATGCACTCAACTTATATATGCACTCGACTTAAAAAAATGTACTCAACTTAAAGATGCACTCAATTTGAAAAATGCACTCAACTTAAAAAATACACTCAACTTAAATATGCACTCAACTTAAAAAAATGTACTCAGCTTAAAAAAGGTACTCAACTTAAAAAATGCACCCAACCCCAAAAATGCACTCGACTTAAAAAAATGTACTCAACTTAAAAAATGCACTCAACTTAAGAAAATGCATTCAACTCAAATATGCACTTGACTTAAAAAAAATGTACTCAACTTAAAAAAATGCACTCGACCTAAAAAAATGCCCTCAACTTAAAAAATGCACCCAACTTAAGAAAATGTACTCAACTAAAAAAAGATTGTAATCTCTAGTAATCTATTTTGCACTTCTGTTATAATGCGACTTCGAGGATGTTGAACGAAACCTAGAGATAATCGAAATAACGAGACAGCGACATGCTCATAGTTCACAGCCGTCAAGCTGAACATTTATTTCTCAGCATTTTAAGTGCAGAGGCTCAACACTCGAAAATTCTTTTCTGAACGTTTAATCCAATTCAACATTTAAGGCTGACGTGCATAGAGACGAGTTTGAATAATGACGGACTGACGGTTGTGTGGAATCAGAATTTGAAAGAAATTTTTAGACACTGCATCTTCAAAACCCATGTTGAGTAAATCAGAGAAAATCACAGAAAAGGCATTTATGATTGAAAATTGTAAATATCCTTCATTTAAAAACCAAAACTTTCAAATGTTCTTCGTCACATGCAGATGTCCGTTTTCTGAAGCAATGCGACAACGCGGAACACTATTAAAATAATGTTCACGAATTTATTTATTTATGATTCATATGCGTGCCGCAATGCATTATTGTAGGGTAATCTGTTTTAATCTCGCTGTGCCATAATACAAAATAAAAGTCATGCTGTGAAGCTACAAACACAACAAACCTCGGCCATCTTCTTGCCATGCTCAAATGCTGTAAACACAATAAGCATCTCAAACGAAATTATTATCATCTTCTGCACACCTAAAACTTAACACTCCCATAAAAAGTTTCGATGACTGAAAAAATATTTGCAAGCCGGCAATTTTCAGAAGCTTTTCAAGTAACAAAGCCTCGCTAACTCGATACAGGCGGCTGGGTTAGCTGGATGTCTCATTTTATTTGGATTGCAGAGGCATATAATCAAGCCTCTTGACGCGACCTCGCTGTCTGCATGACTTATGAGACCGAGCCACATCTCTAGGAAATAGTTTTTGATATGCGATATAATAAGTTGATGTTTCGTTAACATCCGAAAAGTAGGTTCTTATGTCAGCACAGTTAAGATTATGCATGGGGTGTATTCTGGTTACTTACTTAATATCACTTGGAGAATTTCTCGGTTCAGGATAAACGTTGAACATTAAACGTACTTGATATCATTTGAAGCAGTTCTCTGTTCAGGATGAACGTTGAAAATTAAACGTACTTAATATTACTTGGAGAAGTTCTTTGTTCAGGATAAACGTTGAACATTAAACGTATTATTATGAGAAGTTCTTTGTTCAGGATGAACGTTGAACATTAACCTTATTTAATATCACTCGGAGCAGTTCTCTGTTCAGGATGAACCATGCGGAAAACATTTCTATTCACCGTTTCGAAATGAGTAGCATGGACGCTGTGGCGCCATTCGTGGTGTACAGCAGGCACAGCATGTCCCCAAAACGACATCTAATTAAGCTTTTCTTTCCTGAAGCTTCTGCGAATAAATTTGATTTGGAGATGATAACAAACAATCATGAAACGCCTGTACCCGAGAGATCTGCTGCCTATATACGTGGATGGGTGCGTGGAAGGACATCGGTGTGTGTGCTGCACATCTCATTGAGATCTAAGCTCAGTAGCAGGATTCCAATTGACCAAAACGACGATAATCATCGTGTACTGTTGTGGCTGGTGAGTGAATAATAAAAGTATTCAGTGATTATTGCGAGGCTCAGTTTGTGATAATTTTGTGATAATTTTCGGGCTCAGTTTGTGATAATTTCCGTGTTGCGTCACCTCTCAAGCTCTGATATTAATATCCTCGTAAACTAAGCAGGGAGGTGGACGTTACTTTATTTTACTTTAGCTCAGTTTAAAAATTTCTCAACTTTTATTTCCGGATACATCATTGACTCATTTTGTATTGAAGGTTTTCTAAAGAAATGATTGAAACTAATTCAAGTTTCGCATTGTGAACTAAATATTCAGAAAATGATGAAACTCTGATGTTGAGGGAAATTAAGCGTTTTAAAACCATCAATAATTATATTGTTGAAGACATAGACTGAATTTCAAACATTGGTAACTAAAATCTCTATAAGATATATAAACGGAAATTTTATACCATTTCCGAATTAATCTCCAGCGATCATCTCCTTACCAAGTTGGAATTTCACGTTTGTATCCCTTATAATAGAATAAACAAAACTAATGTAAGAGTGCTAAAAATAAATTCTTAATTGATAAGGTTTATGCAAATAATTAATATTGAAACAGTATACGAATTACACCACTTCAATATGTATACCATGTTACAGTCAAGAATTCAACAGTCAATATAGGTATAGGTATAGACTGGCTTTATATAAGAGTACTAAAAATAATCTCCGAATTGAAAAGGTTTATACAAATAATTAGTATTAATTCCGTATACGAATTACACCACTTCAATATGTATACCATATTACAGTCAACAATTCAACAGTCTATACCTATAGGTATAGACTGGCAATAAAAAACAGCCTCCTTCAAGACTCCGTTCGGCACAATTACAGTCTAACGCTATTTTACAATTTTACATAACAATTAAACGCAATTAAAAAAATAAAACGGCTTTTATTGTACAATTTAATCATATTTCTTGTTGAATTAAACTGAGGCTAATTAAATGCTGATTTTATTATCCTGTGCTGAAAAAGTTAAAGTTAAACGAGCGGCGAAGTTCACAGTAGATTTTATTCCGTAGGTTGCGATCGGCCATTAAAGTTTTAAGTTGCACCCTGGATTCGCGAGTTTGCGATTGGCAATCAAGGAACTTAACGAGCTGCATCGATTTACGGCTTTCGAAATTAGAACGATTACATTTTTAATGAACTTTGCCATCGAAATCGTGCAGGAGTTTGGCTCAGGCATTTGTTTGTTAGGCATTTATTATTGAAAAAAATGTTAGGCATTTATTATTGTCATCATTCATGTGTTATTTTCGTTAGCTCTATTGGACTGTTCATAATTTTTACTGAACTATTGAAAATCATGAAAATATGACTATAATTTCTGTTCATAATTTTCAAGTTAAAATTTTGGAGTTCTTATTTTCAACACAAGCTCGGTAGTCAAACATAACAAAATTTAATCTTTGTTTATTGATCAATTTATACGTCGAAGACTAAACATAGTTGAATTGGACGTCATTGATCAATGTTTGATTATTGTTCTCAGAGCAAAAATTTAAATGCGAGTGATTGAAATCTAACGGGACCTTATCGAAACAGAGATATTAATGCATTTTATTTCTATTATTACTGCTTAGGTTCCTATAAAAAATTTATTTGGGATATAATAAATTAAGTTTCAAAGGAAAAAAACTATTGCCTTCATTTCAAGGTATTGCTAAAATAATTGTTATACTATCGCAATAATTTTCAAGCAGTAACAAGTTATAATGAGAAAATTAATATCTTAGATTATTAGTTCTTTTTATGCCGTCACTGATTTGGTGAGAAATGTCACCGTATATCATGAAGATGTTATGCAATAACCAGAGACTTCTAACTCAGGCGCAACTGCGGGGAAAGTTATCGCAACATGAAAAGGTGAATTGCAATGCACTTTTTATAGTTTGCATAATAATAAGAAACAATGAATCTGTTTTCGCAACAAAGCAAAAGAGACATAAATTCTCTCTCCACAACAACGATAGAAATACTTTGAAGCTCTCATCATTAATTTGCTGTGACGTGAATGACCTCTCCAGACCAACAAATGAGGGCTGGTCGATGGACGCAGCTCATCTGCCGAATATTTTTGATAGAGAAGAAAAACTTCGGTCTAGGTCAGGGTCAGCGTAACCGGCGTAGCGATGTCGGGACTGCAAGAACCAGTGTAGCGGGAGACGTGGAGGTGGACGGTGTGAGGTGTCGAGGTCCGGTGGGCATGACTTGCGGACGCGGTGTTCAGAGATAAGGGAGATGTTCATGATTGAGAATACGCACGACGCATGAAAATTTGCAGGTTTGCGTAATTTTAGGTAAAAATGAGTTGCCAAGCACTACAAGATAGTGCTAGCTTTAATCGGTCTGTTCACTTAACAATTTAACTTCGAATGAATGGCATTTTATTTATTTAGATATTTCAATTTCATGGATTTAAACATATTGCAGTATTTATTTGTGTAAAGGTAGTCTGCCAACTTTTTTTAGTACTGCCCGAACATTTATCCAATGCTCATATTAATATTATATTATTTTCATGGCCTACATGAAATAATGTTAGACATAACAGTAATGAAGTTATTTTGTCACGACGCTTAGCAAGCGAATTCTGATTAGACGTTGAACCTTCCATTTACACATCACAACAGACAAATGCGCGACTAGTATATTACAGTCAATCAATGGTTGGTAAATTTAAATGACCAAGAAATTATTTCCATTTATAGTCAATCAAATCCCTCATATAAGGTCTACCGGTTTTGTGTTTGACAATTTTTTGTCATGTTTAGATAGCTACCAGAGCACCAGTCTGATATACACGATTAGCTCAGATGTTGTTATTTGGTTTGCTGGGTAGCAGTTTCTATAGCAGATAACTTTATGTATGGTAATTCACCAGTTGCTTTAATTAAACTGTGTATTTAGATTGAGAATACTATTGTGTATTTAGATTGAGAATGCTATTGTGTATTTA
>NW_025942908.1:0-676 GCF_000764305.2 Hyalella azteca | reverse complement strand
CTTCATACCCTGACTTTAGCTCGAACTGTAACTTGCGGACAACGGACTGCGACCAACCAGCCCAGGTCGCCAGTGGAACTGCATGCATCCTGCCGCACCACCAGACCGTCACTTTTAGCTCAACATCCGGGGTTAGGTTTCAGAAAGCATAGTTCGGTTCCAAAATCTATCGTCCGCTGGCGAGTGACTTCCGAAGCTACGCTAAATTACGTAACTTTTAGCTCACAGCATCTGGGGTTAGGTTCCAAAAATTCATCGTCGTACGACGCGTGGCCGTTCCACCGTAGGCTGATTCGACACACGAGCCAGATACGGACGGCTTCGGCGCGCTCCGTCCGGGTGGTGTAAAATTTTTTCGCGTATTGGCAGATGACGCTGGGCCATACGACGTCAGGCTATTTTCCTGTGGGCTGATTGGGGAGCGCAGCCGTGCACCACCAATTTTGTGCACCAATAAGCCCTGAATCGAACGCCTTGGATCTCTCCGGCCCTACACCAATCAGCCGTGCACCACTCGGCTTTGTCCTCTTCCGGCCTTGACCACCACCTGCCGTGCACCACCAGGCCGCGGATCGAATAAAACTTCCGGGCATCGTTAAATTACGTAATTTTACGTTCACCGCATCTGAGGTTAGGTTTCAGATAGCATAGTTCTGTTCCAAAATTTATCGTCCTT
>NW_025942907.1:0-32880 GCF_000764305.2 Hyalella azteca | reverse complement strand
CAATGGATTGCTGGTCCATTACAATGGATTGCTGGTCATATTCATACCTCCTCTACCCTCATGGGGGACAGGGTGAGGCTGGTGGGGTTCGAAGGCTGCGTGGGCACCTGCGCTGGGGCGGCCGCCCTCGCGTCCGTGGCGCGCGACGCTGTCCTCCACATCCACATGGCGGCGCCCCTGGACCTCAGCGCCCTCGAGGGGACATACAAGTGGCTCAGTGAGTCTTGCCCAGCACGGGGGGCGGCACCTCTGGGCCCGGGGGGCGCCGTATAATTATATATTGTATAGTCGTTATTTATTGTAATGTTTGGTGATCATTCACCAGGATAATCACCAAATAACAAATAATCACACTACGTATCAATAAATATATACAGTACATAATTTATATATACTATATTCAAAATATTATATATATATTAATGTATTATTATACAAATTAAATCTTTTACTTTTAGTTATATTATCTTTATCTGTTATCCTCATTGATATCTAATTTGACCTGCGCAGGGGTGTACACGCGCCCCCTCCCGCCCCCTGGCTCCTCCTCCCCCACGTGGCCGCTGCCCCCCTCCCCCCCGCCATGGCTGTACGTGGAGGGGGCGGATGAGGGGTCCTGGGGGGCCGTGGCCCACACCATCACCTCCTTCGCCCCCCCTGGCAAGAGGTACGTAGCCCCCGACCCCCGCGGGGGGAAATAGAGTTCCATTTGTTATACATCGTAAGTTGTATATCGCCTATAGTTATACATCGTATAGTTATAAATCGTGTAGGTATACATCGTATAGTTATACATTGTATAGTTGTGAGATGTGCGTCTGAATGACACTGCAGTTTGTGCGCCTGGAGGAATGACAGTGCAATTTGTGTGTCAGTGGTAATATATTATGAATGAATATGAAAGAATATGTATATTATATAATATAATATGAATAATAATATAATATGAATGACACAGCAGTTTGTGTGCCCAGGTTCTGGAGGCTGAGGCTGCGGGGCAGCAGGCTTCCTGCAGAGGAGCTGCCGCCGCTGCTGCGAGCGCTCCACGGGGCAGGAGTGAGGACGTGGGGCGGGGGCGACACGCGCGCCGAGGTTGACATGTGAGTGGACGGCGGCCACTGAACTGTGGGTCAATATTCCTATATCTCGGATTATATTATAATACATGTATATTGAATTAGATTACAATGATAGTTTTGATATATAATTATGTCTGATGGACGCTTATTGATTATGTAATTATTTTCTTATTATCTTATATATATATAGTCTACAAAGATAGTACTGATAGTGAATGATGGCCGCCGCAAATGAAACAAAATGGCGGCCGATGATGATGGACCGCCCACTCAGATGGCGGCCAATCATTGGACACAGCGCCATCATCACGACAATCATTATCATTTGCCGTCATATAAGAATAATGATATATCGTCATTATTGTTAATCCTATATCTTGATCCTATATTCATATTAATTAGACATAATTTAAGTAAATGAAGTGTAATATAATACATAATGTTAATAATATAAATAATATTAATATTAATATTGCTAATAAATATCATTATATATTACTTTGTATTGTATTACATCGTATTAATTATAAACAATATATTATACATATTATCCAGTATATATTCATAACGTAATTTATTAATAATTAAATAATTAAATTATATAATGATTAGAGCAATAATAATTGTTGTTGTTATTGTCAGAGAGACAAGTCCTCATGTATTGACCAACAGACCTTGATAGCTGTGAGTCAATTAATAAATTATTCATTTATTTATTTACTGAATACTTTTATAATTAAATTTAATAATGATTAAAATTACTCTTATTTATTTAAAATCTATCTATAACCCAATATCTCATTGTATAATATATCACATATATATTATTTAATATAATAAAAGTATGCATAATTCCAATCCTACATTAAATTTATTTCAATTTATTAATTCTATAAAATCCTATATGATTATAGTTAATTAATATATTCATGATAATTATCTTCAATATATTAATGATAAGATGATGGCGCTCTTTCATTGGCCGCCATTTGTCGGGCAATGATAGCGCCACACAAGATGGCGCCTGCTGGCATGCCACATGCCACATGCCACGCAGGATATTCACTGCCGCACTCCCACAGGTATGGGTGGGATTTTGACCTCCGCATCACAGACGACATGCCCTCGGGGGGACCAGCGGTGCCCAGTGACGCCGAACTGCAGGAGGCGTATCAAGACTACCTGGGAGAAGACCCGGACTCCGAATCCTCGGACGAGGATTCGGACTACGACTAGGACGAGTGGACGAGGGACACTACCTGCGCTGGCGAGGACGATAATGTGTGTTTTGTGTGGGATTAATGAGGCTTTGTGTGTGTTTTGTGTGGGATTCATGAGGCTGTGTGTGTGTTTTATGTGGGATTAACGAGGCTGCGTGTATGTTTTTTGTGGGGTTAATGAGACTGTGTATGTGTTCTGTATGACGCATGCATGGATGTCCCTCGCTTTACTGTCATTAATATATAACCTCACTCACGGCCTAGCCAGTCTATCTGCAGTTCGATATCATTTTATATAGTTAGTGTTTACTTGGTTTTATTTGTAACGCAATTAGTTTGATATTTTGCTGAACGAGTTTTAATTTATGAACATAATTATTGTCTTGTTGCAGGGCAGAGCTGAGTCGCTCTCATCGGTTGAGAGAGAGAAAGACGGAGAGAGATAGAGAGAGACAGAGCTAGAGACAGAGAGAGAGAATCCATTCCAGAAAATCCATTCTGCACTTCAGAATGGACTTGCAAACTACAGGGTATGTTCTTTCATGAATTAGATTACATTTAGCGGAATATCCGAGAGTGTTAATTTGAAACTGATTGGTGCAGTTAGGTTTACGACGTTCTATTATCAGAGAAACTGTCAATCTTCGACGCAAGGATCGCCATCTTTTGGCCCGTGCATAATCGTCTTGAATATTTGTGTGATCTAGCAGGAAAAATCTTGCGAAAACGTTCAGAAGTTTAATATTTAACAACAATTGGCCAATTATGCTGATGGAAATTTTTCGTAATATATGAGAAAGAACAAAATTCAAATGCCGTTAAATAAAGTTGCGAAATTGATGACAACTGCCAGGCATTACTGTTGTGTAGATCGGAAGTTAGGAACAAACTGTACTTTCCTTCAAACATTGCGTCGGACAAAGAACCTATACTTTGCTTTGAGGGTGGAAATAAGATCACAGCTTTCATAACTGTAGCATTAAAACTAGTAATGCTGATGTCAGTTCTTCTCATTCGCCTGCAGATCAAAGCAAGCCTAATATTTGTTTGCGATGGAACAAACCTGCTTAGCTTAGTTCATGATGATCTAGATTTGCTGCTAGTAGAGCTGATTCAAGTGCGAACTTCATTTCCAAACCAATGAAGCTGTCAATCGTCCTTCATGAATTAATTCTTTGATAAAGCGCAACTCGAAGATTAGAGTAGATCAATCGTTGCCGTAACTTTTGTCTTTGTAAGTGGAATGAAGTCAAAATTTCGCGAGGTACGAATGCTACCTGCACTGTCCTTGCGAGGAAACCATTTAATTATTGTGACAGCAAACAGAATGGCTGGCAAGAATCTATGTCTTAAATTAGCTGATAACCGTACAATAAGTGCTCCTAAACCTCGTGTCAATATTCGGACTATGTATTTTCCTAGGGGTAACATGCAGATGCTGCTGCATTTCTGAGCTACTTTTTGAAGTTTTTAATAGAAATATTGCTGGTGTCACAAGTGCATTTATGAACCAACTAAACTGTTCAGAATCGATGAGCTGTTCAAACTGGGAGTTAGAAACGTTTTGAATCTGATGCGTGAACTTCACCACACTTTATTGGAAATAATTTTTTGTTCGATTTAACAACAATAAATACCAAAGACTGTGCTTTTCAGCGACGATCCAAAAATATAGAAGTATTTCAACATGTAGATGCTAACTCAACAAACTAGCCCAAATTTTCATTAGAAAACGATGTGTTGATTAGACAGCATATGAAATGGAGTCTGCGCTGAAAATTTTTAAATAAATCGTGTTGCCTTCAGAAATGAGGCATAAAGCATTGAAATTAGCACATGACTGCATTACCGCTGGACACTTGGGCGTTCAGATAACGAAGAATAGAGTAATATATATGGAGCATTTTTTGGGTGTGGTTGTTTGCATGTAGTCGTCCTTCTAAATTACCATTGATTGAAGTGTCTGTACTAGAAAGTTTAAGGTTGGGAACTGTTTTCTTTACCGCTTCCTACAAGCGCCAGTAATGTTGGCATAACGTAAGGGGCTTTGAAGTAGTGAGACGGACCGATAAGGTTGATTATGTCATTAGAGTTAATGATTCCGAACAAACATATCATGTCAACAAGTTGAAGATATCCAGGGAGCGCTGAGCCTGACTCAAACTAATCTTTGCTGCGTGTTGCTTCCGTAGCGCTGAGAACGTGCCTAGTGATTTTAAGGTCGGGAAAGATTTGAGTGCTTCTGATTTTCAATTTATTTCTTAAGGTGTTGAAAGATAACAAAAACTGTTTCAAGGATGCGCCAGGGAGATTTAGTTTTATAAATTATGTATGCAATATTTATTCCTGAGCCTGTAAAACTGTCAGAAGTGTTGATGCTGAGATCAAGAAAATGATAGATACGGAATTGTCAAGAAATGAACCCGTCAGTGGGCATCGCCTGCATGTGGTGATCGTTCAAAATTGTGATGTTTTGTTAGCAATCGTTTGACCATCGATTTTTTGAAAAGTCAATAATTTTCTCAAAACAGATGAATTTTGAAATGCCGAATGTTGAAATTGTGATTAATTAGAAGCAAAAAAAGTAAGTGCATTGAAAAGCTGGGCTCAACTTAAGCATTTCTATAATTGCCTTGGATTGAACACTCAATTAATTTTATACATCCTTTGGTTTTTATAATGTTCAATACGAATTCAATGTGCCTTTTGGTAGAAAATGTATGGATTTATTTATAATACTTATGATTATTTGATCTTAATTTACTGATTTGTATTTGTGTCTTGATGTGTTGCAACTTTCATTTATTAGCGTTACGTTGTTATCCCTGTAGTTATAAGAGCGGAGTGAGCCTCTTGTTGCTCACGTCTTCCGCCAGGGCGTTTCTCGCCACCAAAATTACTTGAGGGAATAATTAGACTTTCTGTTTTGTGTGGGATTTACCAGACCGCATTTGTGTTATATACGGCATTGATTATTCTAATAAACGCGTGATTAAATTTGCCACACTCGTTTCATTCGCCATAGTCGCCAGGGACTCGGCTAGGACCATGAGATGCTAGGGACCATGAGATGCTAGGACCATGAAACGCTAGGACCATGAGATGCTAGGGACCATGAGATGCTAGGGATCATGAGATGCTAGGGACCATGAGATGCTAGGACCATGCGATGCTAGGGACCATGAGATGCTAGGGACCATGAGATGCTACGGACCATGAGATGCTAGGGACCATGAGATGCTAGGGACCATGAGATGCTATGGACCATGAGATGAGATGGTCACGGTCATGATGGTGCCGTGTCCCGACCACGACACGTGCCGCCGTTTGTATTATTAGTAGTCACACGAAACAAATTATCAACGTATCATTCAAATATGAAAAATATTTTTTCCATCAAACCAAATCCCTAGTTAGTAATATTTAATAATTTGCGTTCTGCTCCCTGGGAAGAGAAGCAAAGCGTTGTTACCCATTGTGTTCCTCTTGGACTTTAAATCGTAATTTGCATAAAAATGCGACTTCCCTGCAATGAAGCGAAAAACTAAGTCTTAGAAAGTTCCTGAAAGTATCCAATAGGATTAAGTCGATGGTCTTCAGAGTTGAAGGATATTTTTGTGCTTGTATTGAAGTTAAACACACCAAATTATTTAATATCAGATGGGTCTAACTTATGACCCGGCAATAAAATCTCAAGGAAGAGGCTTTCTCATACAATGCTTTCAATAAATTTAATAAAGAAAATAAGATATTTAGAAAATTCGCTGTTCGCGCGTTAAAAGATAAATTATTGCTTTCGTCTGTCATGTTTTCGACTGAGAACAGAAAATTTACACTTAAACATAGAAAACGAATTCTGCCCAAATAAAAATTAAGGGTGGCACACCGATGATTATAGGTGGCGATAGTATATTATAGGTGGCGTAACGGTGGGTGGCCAGATCTGCCGAAAATCGATAATAAAACACCTATAAATCGAAAGGGTGGTTAGTATAGGTGGGAGTCATCGATGAATCTTCGATGATTTATAGGGTCTGAAACATCTATGGCACATTGCAGACAAATCTCTTGTGAACCACCGATAACCGTTTGTCCAAGCTGCACAGTGCACGATGGTATTTGCCACTGTAAATTATCCAACGTAGAAAGGTGTTATTAGGTTGTGGGTCATTCGAGATCAAGACGAAACCATATTTTCGTTCTGTGTGCTTGGCTTCTAAGATTAAGTTCTGGTAAGACAATTTAGCGTGAATTCGGTGGGTATGAGTATAACTGGCAGTTAGAAGTAAGGTGTTCACAAATTTTCAAACCAAAGTGAAGCCACTAGGCATGTATCAGACTGCTCCTGATATAAATTGTACGAGGAACAATGAAAATTTTTTGTCGCAAAAAATACAGTTTCTCAAAAGGTAACAGCGAATCCAATTTTTTATGTTCACATGAGATATTGAGTTAATTTATTGCGAATTTTACGTGTGCGCTAACCGGCTGTGTTGGAAATATTGCGATAAATTCAGACTAATTATTGTATCATTAAGTATAAATTGTAGGATCGATTAAGTGGGTTATATAATATTGGCAATATTATCAAACTGCCCCATCTATCTAAACTCAAAAGTCATGTCGACGTAGTCTATAGAGGCAAGGCATCTCTATAAGGCCCCTTTCACACAGGGCAGTAAATACTGCCAGCGTCCGACAGTATTTACTGCCGAACCCTAGCGGACATACGAAATGTGCACTGCTGTTCACACACGACTGCTTTTACTGCGGCGTAGAACTTGACGCCTGACGCCAGCGTGTGTCGCGCTAAAACTGCGGCGGTAGATTTGTCGCGACAGTTTAGCTTGCAATGGTATTCAATGTAATCTTTCACACTGGGCAGTTTTTGACGCCAGATCCCAGCAGACAGTGGGGCCGTATTTTAGGTGCATAATAAACAGCACTGCTAGACTGATAGATTATAGACTGATATTGTAACATGAATATCGGTACATAAATATTGTTACATAAACATAAAGATATTTATTGTTAAATATATATTTCCTTAAAGTGAGAGAGATATATTTTATAAAAGATATATTTTCCATAAAATATATAGGTATTTCCATAAAGATGTATTTACATCATTCTCACATAGAGATATATTTTCATAAAGAAATATTGTTACATAAACATAGAGATGGACTGATGGTGCATAAAGCACTGCAAGACTGATAGATCCCAGCAGTAAAAAGCGCCTCGTGTGAAAGATTGCGCTGTAAATACTGCCGCGGCATTTTTGACGCGCACAGTATCTACTGCCCTGTGTGAAAGGGGCTTAAAGCGCAGCGGCTCTGCGGCTCTTAAGTGCAGCGAGCAAGTCGAGTAAGCACACGTTCACGTTCACACGTGTTGCACGTGTTGGGTTTGCTGGAGTCGGCGTTGAGCTTCCTACTAATCTTTATCATGTCCCGCTTGAAATATGTGCTTTCCGTGTAATTTGCATGTCAAAAAAGTATCATTTTTGAGCGGAGGGATACGAATAAAAAATCTGCTATCTATCCCTCCGATAGAAATAAATCTAATTCTGCTTCGATAGTGGAATTTAATTATTTAGGGAAATTTGCTCATACGTCATAGACAATTATTTCGATTTTAAGTCTAAATTTCTACTAGAGTGGTTCCGGTATCTTTTGGACACAAAAGATTAAAGATTATGCAAGAGAAAAATAGTGACTCGAAGTGGAGCAGTTAATTCACGCCTGACATTTCAAAATCATCGAGTGATATCAATTCCTTATTTCACGCAAGAATATTCTTGGTGAAAATATTTCGAATCAAACCGCTGTCAATATTGGTGCTATGTTCACACTATGAAACTTCGATGCTTATTAAGCATTTTTCCGTAGCCTTTACTCTGAGCTGAACTATCGTTTGCTATGAATATACGGAGTTTCTTTCACTGGCTGTTTACTCGAATCTAGCAGCATGTTCAAATAAAATTGTGGACGGAACCATCTAATCATCACGGTGGTAGCACTAACTTCTATAATTTGATGAAATTAATACTTGCAATACTTCAGTCAAATAGTTTAAAATTACTCTAGTGCCTAGTCCTCTAATATAGCTCAACGGTAAAGGCTTTGCCTCGCGTGCGGGAGACCGGAGTTCGAATCCTGCAGGCAGGGAGTTTCTTCAACTCGATTTCTCACAAGGTATGTGTATGGTACTCTGAAAATTTGTTCCTGCTACATGTCTGACATTGTTACTTGTACTATAATGGTAGATTACATGCGCAGCCCTTAGAATGGTGATCGTGTGGAACTATGTCAGTAAATGCATACGCATTGGATCAAAAACTAAATTTAAAATTTTTATCGACTTCATTTTAAAAGTGGCCACCTCACGGTGACCTCTGGCTCATCAATGTGCCACTGGTGCCAATTGGTAGTTATTGCCGGAAGTAGAGCTTTATGGGTAGGGGGGCCATCGGCAGGCTCTAGGTGTGGTAAAGGTGGTGCACGCCACCCTTAATTCACTGTATAAATCTTAGCTGCTCCACCTATGGCGTCCGCCTATAGCCATCATAAAAACATAGGTGCTCCACTCTTAATTTTTATTTGGGTGTAGGAAAAGTTCTTCTGTACCACACAAGCAACCTGCGCCCCCAGCCTGCGTCGCATCAGACAGCCGACCTGCACCCCAGACTGCGTCACACCAGACAGGCGACCTGCGCCCCAGCCTGCGTCGCACCAGACAGGCGACCTGCGCCCCCAGCCTGCATCGCACCAGACAGGCGACCTGCGCCTCCAGCCTGCATCGCACCAGACAGGCGACCTGAGCCCCAGCCTGCGTCGCACCAGACAGGCGACCTGCGCCCCAGCCTGCGTATCACCAGACAGACAACCTGCGCCCCCGCCTGCGTCGCACCAGACAGGCGACCTGCACCCCCAGCCTGCATCGTACCAGACAGGCGACCTGCGCCCCAGCCTGCGTCACACCAGACAGACGTACTGTGCCCCAGCCTGCGTCGCACCAGACAGGCGAACTGCGCCTCCAGCCTGCGTCATACCAGACAGGCGACCTGCGCCCCCAACCTGCGTCGCACCAGACAGGCGACCTGCGCCCCCAGCCTGCGGCACACCAGACAGGCGACCTGCGCCCCCAGCCTGCGTCGCACCAGACAGGCGACCTGCGCCCCCAGCCTGCAGCACACCAGACATGCGACCTGCGCCCCCAGCCCTGTCTCTTATACACATCTAGATGTGTATAAGAGACAGGTTTTCGACTGAGAACAGAAAATTTACACTTAAACATAGAAAACGAATTCTGCCCAAATAAAAATTAAGGGTGGCACACCGATGATTATAGGTGGCGATAGTATATTATAGGTGGCGTAACGGTGGGTGGCCAGATCTGCCGAAAATCGATAATAAAACACCTATAAATCGAAAGGGTGGTTAGTATAGGTGGGAGTCATCGATGAATCTTCGATGATTTATAGGGTCTGAAACATCTATGGCACATTGCAGACAAATCTCTTGTGAACCACCGATAACCGTTTGTCCAAGCTGCACAGTGCACGATGGTATTTGCCACTGTAAATTATCCAACGTAGAAAGGTGTTATTAGGTTGTGGGTCATTCGAGATCAAGACGAAACCATATTTTCGTTCTGTGTGCTTGGCTTCTAAGATTAAGTTCTGGTAAGACAATTTAGCGTGAATTCGGTGGGTATGAGTATAACTGGCAGTTAGAAGTAAGGTGTTCACAAATTTTCAAACCAAAGTGAAGCCACTAGGCATGTATCAGACTGCTCCTGATATAAATTGTACGAGGAACAATGAAAATTTTTTGTCGCAAAAAATACAGTTTCTCAAAAGATGACGGCGAATCCAATTTTTATGTTCACATGATATATTTAGTTAATTTATTTCGAATTTTACGTATGCGCCAACTGGCTGTGTTGGAAATATTGCGATTAATTCAGACTAATTATTGTATCATAAAGTATAAATTCTGTCTCTTATACACATCTAGATGTGTATAAGAGACAGATACAGGCCATACAGTCTGTACGGCCTGATGAGACTGTAGTCCTGCCAGGATACGCAAGGCCTCTTCAAGGGCCCGCAAAGTTGCTCGTACGACAACCTGGTGACGTCCATAGCGGCGGTCACGCTGGGCTGCGACGTCCAGATATTGACCACGACATCTTCATCTGCTGATCTACCAAACCATCAGGGAGCANACATATCTTGGTGTATCTGGCATCTGAGCTCAGTTACCCTCCTAACATTGTACGTAGAGGTGCGCTACAAGTTGCTGCTAGCATCCTTGAGTGGATTAAGCTACAGAAGCCTGTAGTTTGGTATTCATGCTACATTGAGTGCCTATTTCGAGGCGCGCGGGACTTTGTCGCGCCGTCCTGAAAAGTTTGAAAAGTTCGACTTATTGTCACGGAAAACCTATCTCCTCCTACAGTTTTCAAGCTACAGCAATGAGAGTTATATCATTCGATTCGTAAAGACAATATCTATCGACCTAGCCATCGCTTTTTTTTTAATTTGTTCATGGTTCGTCTTATATATGGGGGAGAAGGGGGGGAGGGGTGAAAAAAGTGAAAAAATGGGAAAAACGCGCATAAAAAAGAAAATATGGGGAAAATGAAAAAAAGCGATGGCTAGGTCGATAGATATGGTCTTTACGAATCGAATGATATGTGTCTGGATGTTGTAGGACGATATTTGTAGGAGGAGATAGATTTTCTATAGAACCCGTTTTTGTCCGTTTTCTATGAATATCACGTTTTCTATAAATTTTTTCGAAAAATTCATACGAGCAAATTGTTCTTATTTTTACATTTTACGTATGTATGTGAAGTTTCATGATGATCGGATAATAACTGTAGAAGTTTTTCCGGAGGGTAGTCGGTCCCCTTAATATAATGATGGTATAATATATGCGCAAAATTATCAAAGAACAGCAGCCAAACATCATATGATGACATGCAGACCAAGCCTCGCAGGATACAAGATGGCGAGATAAGGTTTGAAATTACAGGAAAATATAATAGTTGTTTAATATAAATAAGATAATTATCACGTGAGATGTGGCATGTCAACCAACAGGAAAATGTAGCAGTTTTTTAAATAAAAACAAAATTAATTATTATCAACTGAGTTGTGATATGTCAACAACTAGGTTTTACATATAGCAGTTTGTACAAATGCAGCAGTTTTTATTATAAATAAGATTATTATCAAGTGAGTTGTGGCATGTCAACCACCAGCAAAATATAGCAGTTTTTTAATATAAATAAGATTATTATCAAGTGAGTTGTGGCATGTCATAATAAAATATTATAGTAGCAGGTAAACTTGCTAAAGTATAGCAATAAAATATTATAGTAGCAGGTAAACTTGCTAAAGTATAGCAGGTAAACTGAGGCAGCGGCTGAGCTGCGCGGCGAGATAAGCAGGAGGCCGCTTATCAGGCCGGGGAAGATAACGAGTGTCAGCGCCTGCAACTACGCGCCTTCTGGTGCACGTGTGGAGGTTTAAATAAAACGTCCATACATCTAAAGTACGTGTTGCATTCAGCTTAGTATTAATTTTAACAGTCATGACTTCTATCATTTGCATCCACTCCTGTAGGAAATTTGTAAAATGAGTGTTTTTTCTACTGTGTAAGGAATGATGAAAAGTTTTGAAAAATATTCGAAATGCTGTCAAATTGTAATTAAGTTTTCAGTACTGAAGTTAGATAAGTGAAGATATTACTTTGCGGTACCGTCTGAAATTTGATGTAACACAAAACTGAAGTACCTAATTCGACCCTCGATTATTCCATTATCGATCATCTTGTGTGTTAAATTTTTATATCAGAAAAATGACAGCAATGTATAGCCGCAAAACCAAAGGGACTCTGACGTTTAGTTTCCTCACTTTCGCCGAGCGATTTATCTGCCGTCGCAGATTTTGTTATTCAGGATAAATATGTTTGGGTGCTCATGTGTTTAGAAGTTTGTTTATGTTATATAGGGCTGTGATTATCAAACGTTTAATTTGTTCATATAATATTCATAACTTTTATTTACTTCTGAAAGATTTTATCGTCTGAATTTCTTTCCACAAACACAGCTATATATTTATAGTCGCCAAGCCCCGCCTCGCCGTCATCAGCGTCGAGCTAAAGATTCAAATTCTGGTATTGAAAGTGTCTACGAGAGAATGAAATGATTACAGTGTCATGCGGCAAGAGTATAATAAAAGTACAAATATAATAATGTTTCTAATAGTTCGTGTGTTTGAAGCCTAGAATCGTATATATATAGTGGCGGTTGGTTCGCACTCCCGGGGTGAACTTGTTGGCCGTAAATTTAATATTAATGTGTAATTAATCAAATTGTCAACTTGATACATGAGCGAGCGGATTACCGAGGTCGGGGGCCGCGGTGGCTACGCCGGCATGCGCCGTTATCTGCTGCCCTGATAGCCGTTATCTGCGACGCCCTCAGCTGCGCGACTTGATCACAAATTTCACGAGTGTCAGTTCAGTCGTTTATGAATTCCATTTGATTCTCAATACCTTTTATTAGGATATTTATTAATAAGCTACAGATTTGTGGGATAGATGCAGAGAATGTGTCAAGATTTTTATATCCTCAGTATCAATGAGGCACAAATTTTTTTTCCATAGATTTTTGTACACGTGCCTGTATAATAAAGTTATTATTTCTTGTTAAACACTATAGTTAATGTGCTTAAATAAACCATTATTTTGGAAACTTAATATTTTCTATTCATTGCATTTCAAATTCACATGAAAGAATTTCTGAAGTAGCCTTTATGGGGACATTAGAATATATATAGCTCGTTGACAGATAAATTTAAAAAAATAAGAACTTTTATTTATTGCCCGCATGTGAGAAACGCAATAATACTCTCATTATATTGCAAATAAATTGAAACAGAATGTAAAGTTTTATTGATCACATTACTTATTAGTTAGTTCAACATGAAGTTAATCACATTTCAAATACTTTCTTTTTGGCTTTCTGAAGGCCCAGATCGAGGTACTGTAACTCAAGCCTGAATAATATTGCTGGGAGATATAATATATATATTGCTGGGAGATATAATATATATATTGCTGGGAGATATAATATATATATTGCTGGGAGACGCTGGCAAGATATGCGAGTTTGTTGATAAGAGGCGCCGTCGCTGCTGCACAGACTTGGCTGCTGAGCGATCTTGTTCTTGAGAGCAGATCTTGTTCTTGAGAGCAGATCTTCATTGACCTGCTGCAGGGCATCATTGACCTGCTGCAGGACATCATTGACCTGCTGCAGGACATCATTGACCTGCTGCAGGACATCATTGACCTGCGCAAAGATGGCTGGCAGCTACGCAAGTTGGCAGCTCAGTTTGACGGCCTAAGAACCTTTACTGAAGTCAGTGAGCAGTCACGTATAAATTTATAATTAATCATAATTGCCTAATTATAAACTCGTGTTAATGATCTTTGATGCAAATTGTATCTGTATTTATTTTTGTTTTCACTGAAATGTTTCATTTCTGGGACAGTTTGCACTGAAACTGTTAATTTCTGGGACAGTTTCTCACTCTCCGGGGACATAACTTTAAAGTTAACCCTTTACCGCCGTATGTCACTCTCCGGGAACATAACTTTCAAGTTAACCCTCTACCGCCATATGTCACTGTCCGGGAACTTTCAAACTTAAATTATACGTAAACTATTGAGTGTAGCGACCTGATGACGTTTGTACGCAACAGAGAACATTTTAAAGTTGTCGTACGTGGCTGCAACCATCAGTGCAAGTCATTTTGCGCTCACTAGCAACGTATCTTTTATGGGGGACTAGGCTTGCGACAATATTGTTCCGGTTACTCGTGTCAGGCGGTAGAGGGTTAATTTGCTGCCTCACTGGAGTTAGTTGTATCGGGTTAGGTTTTCTCCTGCTAACGATAAGGTTTGTGTACGAGGATCGTTGAGATTTCCACATCATTGAGCCAATAGATATTACATTCAACTAAGATTGCATTTTTATGTCCGTAAAAACTAACTTGTTTCAGACATAATTGAGAACTTATAACAACCTGAGACGGGCATGTCCAGCACGGGCATGGAGGATGTCTTTAAGATGCCCATGGGAGGCACAGCAGCGTTGGGCACGGGTCCCGGTGTCATCCTTAGATTAACTTAACTTCTTGTCTTAGAGCTTGGCTGTAACTTCGCTGGCCTGTATGCACTTATTACACACCTGTAAGTACGAACACACCTTGCAATATTTTCACTATTTTTTTCTTATATTTCTCAACGAGAACTCTTTTCTTGTGTTCCTCAACGAAAACAAATAGGTTAGTTATTTTGATTATTTTGCAAGTGTTATTATTGCTCTGATTTTATTTGAGCATCATATTGAAATATATTTCGTTATACCTCGAATTAGTTATTTGTAGGTTTAACACGTTGACTCTGAAGTGGTACATAATCCAGGGTTGCCAGATGACCTAAAAAACCGGCCAAGACCGCGAACAAAAAAGGCCTATAACTCAATATGTATTAGTCTATATGTAGGTTCCGGTGTAAAAATTCCATTTCTCTTTTTACAGCTTTTTAAATTTGATTAGGGAGTACTCCTATCATAAATTTTAGCCGGCCAACGCAATTGAAAAAAACTAAATAGCTGAATTAAACCGTGTTGCAAACTGGTACAAAAATGAAATAATAGTCGATGATGAAGTAATCCGAGTCAACGTGTTAAACAGTTTATCTGTCTCATGCAGATAAGAGTCCACCCTACCGCCTCTACTTTCAATTGATCTTCAACCCTGCAGCTTCTGTTCATTTGACCAGACCCTTAATTATTGCGCTCTATTGCCACCGGCAACATATGTTGAGAATTGGATAAAAAGACTTGCAATCCTGAAAGTGTTTAAATTAATTCATTTGAATTTAAATATTGTGTTCTTAACTTCTAACGTTCGAAGCAAAACTGATATCTGAGTATTCTACTACAGCGAGTTCCACATCGCGCTTATAGTTTCCTCCTGGCTTCGTTCTGCGAACTTCATCTTGCGGAACAACTTCAATAAAAGTTTCAATGGTTTAATTTTTCTTTAATTCCCAATTGTACCAAAATTCAACAGGCACATCACTACTTTGAAGGCGCGAGATCGTGATCACCTCGGCAGTTTGATTTTAAAATTGTTGCAAACATAATACAAAGCAGTCAATTAAATAAAAATACTTTGTAAAAATAATTTAATTAATAAAACAATGAATTCAATTAGATAACATATAATTAATACAATGTAGAGTATTAGGTCGTATTTTTCAAGTAGATATTTGAATGGGGAACTCTTTCTTGGAATTGAACAACTGGACATCAACCAAGAATATTAACCTGATACAAATGCAGGTATATGGCAGTAAGGATGGCAGGTGTTCATAAGCGAATATTAACCTGATACAAATGCAGGTATAAGGCAGTAAGGATGGCAGGTGTTCATAAGCGAATATTAACCTGATACAAATGCAGGTATAAGGCAGTAAGGATGGCGTGTGTTCGTATGAGAATTTATTAGCTTTGCTATCCAATGGATATGGAGAAAAGTATGAACTTCAGATTTAAACAAGAAATAAGATCAAATCTGACTTTTTTCCAAACATCTTTTTGTAAAACCTGCGACGTCTTAAACCACACTTCATTGCTGAAATTATTAAGCTTTCACTGAATAGAAATCTGTTCTGAATCTTTCTATTATTGTTGATAATTAGAATTGTAATAATTACATAGCAAGAGAGTCTCATTGAAAACCGTACATTTATAGAGCGGAGAACTACACTTGAATATGGACGGGGGACAATCCCCCAGAAGTGACACCAACTTACCTGACTTGCGTACTAAAAGAATTCACTTGACAATCCAAGAGAAATGAAGGAGTTCACTTTGGTCATTGGTTTGTTCATGGAATAGGTAGCCTATATATCATCATCACTGCCCCTGTACAGATGACGAGAATGGGGACATTATAAGTACATTATATATTACTTCCTGGGGCCATTATAAGAATTATATTAAAAGAATTCACTTGACGATCCAAGAGAAATGAAGGAGTTCACTTTGGCCATTGGTTTGTTCATGGAATAGTTAGCCTATATATCATCACTGCCCCTGTACAGATGACAAGAATGGAGACATTATAAGTACATTATATATTACTTCCTGGGGCCATTATAAGAATTATATTAAAAGAATTCACTTGACGATCCAAGTGAAATGAAGGAGTTCACTTTGGCCATTGGTTTGTTCATGGAATAGGTAGCCTGTGGGCTGCCCCTGTACAGATGACAGGAATATGAACGGCAAAGAAAACCCCAGCACATGTAAAATGACCACACAGGCACACGAATAATGCTGCACGATTAAAAGCTGCGCGGTAATTATTATATGTTTAGAATTATATTCCATAAAGTCTACAGGAAATACATCAGTTAAATAGAGACTCCTAAGAGCATACACAATTTCCCGGGGACATTATAAGAATGCCTCGCTACATCTCGCTTCACCTACGGCGGCTTCACTGCATCACTGATATTCAAGAAATATTATTGATAAAATCATTAATCAATGCAATCATTGATTTATGGAATACTAATGTATAGAATGCATTCGTGGATATTATAGAAAATCATTAATCAATGCAAGTCATTGATTTATGAAATACTACTGTATAGAATGCATTCGTGGATATTTCGAGTATGTATGCTGAATTTTTGTCAGAAATAGTTGTACCGGAATATAGAATAATGTTCATAATGTGTTATTGCTGATTATTGCGAGTATGTATGATGCATAAAGTCAGTAGTATATCATACTCTAAGCGGCGTTTCTGCCAATCCATCTTTTTTGCATAGGTTATGTAAATGTATAAAAAATTATAATAAACGTTTAATTGTGTGGACAGAATTCTTTAGTTATCCCCAAAAGAAAATAAAGGAAGCCTGAAGAGAGCAGGTATAGGGCAGCGATTGGGGCGTGTCGGCTGTAAGTGAGCCGGAGCCCGGCAGGACTGATTCGTTGCAGCCGAGCGCCAGCGCCCAAATAAGGCCTTACGCAGAACGTTTTGAATCCCTTAATAAGCGGACATCCTTGCTAGTTCCCTGCTTCCCTTAGGCTTCTATCATGCTCTTGGTTCAGCGCCGGCCCAGCTCCTACACTGCTTCTAATTTTGACTGGGATTATAAAGTTGTCGTACGTGGCGGCAACCATCAGTGCAAGTCATTTTGCTCTCACTAGAACGTATCCTTTTTTGGAAGTAGGCTTGCGACAATATTGCTCCGGTTACTCGTGTCAGGCGGTAGTGAGTTAATTTGCAGCCACATTGCATGGAGTTAGTTGTATCGGGTTCGGTTTTCTCCTGCTAACGATAAGGTTTGTGTACGAGGATCAGTGAGATTTTCACATCTTTGAGATGTCAGTAACGGTGTGCTGTAGCCAATAGATATTACATTCAACTAAGATTACATTTTTATGTCCGTAAAACTAATTTGTTTCAGACATAATTGAGAACTTATAACAACCTGAGAAGGGCATGTCCAGCACGGGCATGGAGGATGTCTTTAAGATGCCCATGGGAGGCACAGCAGCGTTGGGCACGGGTCCCGGTGTCATCCTTAGAGTAACTTAACTTCTTGTCTTAGAGCTTGGCTGTAACTTCGCTGGCCTGTATGCACTTATTTCACACCTGTAATTAGATTAACTTAACTTCTTGTCTTAGAGCTTGGCTGTAACTTCGCTGGCCTGTATGCACTTATTTCACACCTGTAATTAGATTAACTTAACTTCTTGTCTTAGAGCTTGGNCTGATACAAATGCAGGTATAAGGCAGTAAGGATGGCAGGTGTTCATAAGCGAATATTAACCTGATACAAATGCAGGTATAAGGCAGTAAGGATGGCAGGTGTTCATAAGCGAATATTAACCTGATACAAATGCAGGTATAAGGCAGTAAGGATGGCAGGTGTTCATAAGCGAATATTAACCTGATACAAATGCAGGTATAAGGCAGTAAGGATGGCAGGTGTTCATAAGCGAATATTAACCTGATACAAATGCAGGTATAAGGCAGTAAGGATGGCAGGTGTTCATAAGCGAATATTAACCTGATACAAATGCAGGTATAAGGCAGTAAGGATGGCAGGTGTTCATAAGCGAATATTAACCTGATACAAATGCAGGTATAAGGCAGTAAGGATGGCAGGTGTTCATAAGCGAATATTAACCTGATACAAATGCAGGTATAAGGCAGTAAGGATGGCAGGTGTTCATAAGCGAATATTAACCTGATACAAATGCAGGTATAAGGCAGCAAGGATGGCAGGTGTTCATAAGCGAATATTAACCTGATACAAATGCAGGTATAAGGCAGTAAGGACGCAAGTGTTCGTATGAGAATTTATTAGCTTTGCTATCCAATGGATATGGAGAAAAGTATGAGCTTCAGATTTAAACAAGAAATATGAACATATCTGACTTTTTTCCCAAACATCTTTTTTTGAAACCTGCGACGTCTTAAACCACACTTCATTGCTGAAATTATTAAGCTTTCACTGAAAATAAATATGTTCTGAATCTATCTATTATTGTTGATAATTAGAATTGTATTAATGACATAGCAAGAGAGTCTAATTGAAAACCGTAGATTTGTACAATGTTAGAAAAAACGGTGAAAAAACGGTCCCACTGGCGTTCTAGTGGTCGGTCGCCCCGTGAAAATGAACTGTTTCGCCGTTTTTATCAGATGTTTTACGGATTTCTAGTGTTAATTTATTATAAAAACGGCGACACAGAGTTTCCTTTCACGTGCCGACCTTCCACTGAAACGCCGGTAAAACCGTTAACGGTAATTTTTCTAACAGAGTAGAGAGGAAAGCTACACTTGAACATGGACTGGGGACAGCGTCTCTCAGAAGTGACACCAACTTACCTGACTTGCGTACTAAAAGAATTCACTTGACGATCCAAGAGAAATGAAGGAGTTCACTTTGGCCATTGGTTTGTTCATGGAATAGGTAGCCTGAGGGCTGTCCCTGTACAGATGACAGGAATATGAACGGCAAAGAAAACCCCAGCACATGTAAAATGACCACACAGGCACACGTATAATGCCGCACGATTAAAAGATGCGCGGTAATTATTATATGTTTAGAATTATATCCCATAAAGTCTACAGGAAATACATCAGTTAAATAGAGAATCCTAAGAGCATACACATTACCCGGGGATATTATAAGAATGCCTCGCTACATCTCGCTTCACATACGGCGGCTTCACTGCATCACTGATATTCAAGAAATATTGATGAGAAAATCATTAATCAGTGCAAGTCATTGATTTATGGAATACTACTGTATAGAATGCATTCGTTGTTCAAGAAATATTGATGAGAAAATCATTAATCAATGTAAGTCATTGATTTATGGAATACTACTGTATAGAATGCATTCGTTGTTCAAGAAATATTTCAGCGTAGAACTGCAGCACAAGAACTACGTTTGTGACAGCGTAGAACTGCAGCACAAGAACTACGTTTGTGACAGCGTAGAACTGCAGCACAAGAATTAGCGTTTGAAAGAAAAATTAAGTTCCAGTTAAGGATGAAAAAGTTCGCAAAAGAAAAAAGTCTGTGTTCGAGTTTCAGCTCAAAAATAGCAGTAATAACTCAAATTTCCATACATGATATTTATCGGTCGCTTATAGTTCAGTAAGCATTCCCAAGAAGCAGAATTTCTCTATATTAAAGCAGCACGAATAAAACGAATAAACATTAACACATGAAATAATTCTTAGTAAAATTAATAAAATAGCCGAACGTTTAAAAATTAATGCTGCATGGCAGAACTCCAACAAAATCAATAAATAAATCCCGAGTTATGAAATTAAATGCATGGCAGAACTCCCAATAAAATTAGTAAATGAATCCTGAGTTATGAAGTTAGGGAGGCATGGCAGAACTCCCAATAAATTAATAAATAAATCCAGAGTTATTTAATTAAGGAGGCATGCCACGCACAGAGCGAGTCTCGCCGGCGTCCTGCAGTTGCTTCCTGCGATCCTCAGCCATCCTGTGGAGATCCTTGCAGCTCCTGACGAGGCGTCCACGTGTACGGTGATGTCCCTAGAGTCAGGGTGCTGGTCCTTAATCTGTGATAAAGTTTCAGCTCAAAAATGGCAAAAATAATTCAAATTTCCATACATGATATTAGTCGGTCGCTTACAATTCAGTGAGCACCATCAAGAAGTAGAATTTCTCTATATTAAATAATGAATATGAATAAAGATTAACACATGAAAAAATTCTTTATAAAATGAATGAAGTAGCCGATCGTTTAGAAATTAATGCTACATGGCAGAGGTCCCAATAAAGTTAATAAATAAATCCTGGGTTATGAAATTAAGGAGGCATGGCAGAACTCCCAATAAAATTAATAAATAAATCCTGGGTAATGAAATTAAATGCATGGCAGAACTCGCAATAAAATTAATAAATAAATCCTGAGTTATGAAATTAATGAGGCATGCCACGCACAGCGCGAGCCTCGCCGGCGTCCTGCAGTTGCTTCCTGCGATCCTCAGCACACTCCTGCGATGCTACGATCCTCGCTCCTGCGAAATTTTGCACACTTGCGTAAAGTTGGAGGCAATGCATCAATTAATCGTCAGAATAAATAATTTTGAAAATTTATAAAATTTTATTTTTCATATTAAAAAAAGTGGAAAAAAATGTTGCCCGCTACATATCTTATAACCGATGTTCAACACACTTTTGCCTGTTCAAGCGATCTGAAATTTTGCACACATGCGTAAAGTCGGAGTCAATGCATGTATCAATTGACAGAATAAAGAATTTTGAAAAATTTTAAAAATTTCTTAAATTTCAAAAATAAAATTTAAAAATTAATTTTTTAATATTTGATAATAAAACTAGAAATTCACTGTACATGTGTAACGTCAGAGACACTGGATTCTTTAGAAGTGTTGTCTTTAAAAAGTAATTTTTAATGCACATTTTTTATCCAGGACCGCACAGTAAAAGTGAACTCTCTTAGTATCCCGGATACTAACGTGATATTTAATCTGTGCAGTGTGGATTCTATTGCTGTGTTTTATTTGCTCCTCGAAGGAACAGATATGGGAGCAATTTATTCTGGGCTCACGACTGAGAATTCGTCATGCACTTATCACAAATTATTCATTGCCTCTTTAACGCTTTATAGTACATCATAAGCTACGTTTTTAGTGCATTTTCTCATTTATGGAAAAAAATGCACTATTGTGCTCGCCATGTCCGTCTGTCCGTCCGTCCATCCGTCTGTCCGTGACTTCACGTTTTCGTCGACGAGAAATTGCGCTCTCTGTCACTCACTGCAGCCAGTACTGAGTTATATTTTTTCATGATTGAAACGTACTGCATTTCTTATCGATGTGATGGAGCCTGGAATTGGATAACATTTGTTTCAGAACATATTCGTGATATAAACATGTTCAGGAATTTCAGGTTTTGGATATAGTAGAGTGACTGAACAGTTAAAATTTGCCACAAAATTTAATTGGAATATTTAGTCGCAATCTGACTCCCTTGTACGAAATATCATCCAAACGACAGTTCAATATCATCAACGACAGGGCGAACCTAACACGTTGGGTTAATTTGAGGTTGGGTAAACCACGCTGGGTTAACTTGGGGGTTGGGTAAACCACGTGTAAAGAATATGGCTCTTTGTTCGGGGGATTGTTCGGAATGAAAACTCGTTGTGGATTGTAACGGTTTCTGAAAACAAAGAATGAACAATTTGAACACAAATTGAGGTTATTCGAGATTATAAACAATATAGAGAAAATAGCCAAGGTTAACAAGCAATAAAAGGATCATAACATAAGTAAATGATAACGTACCAAATTGCTGAACAATCTCGGTCAAGTTTGATTCAAAATGAATTTTGCCTGAGCTCATTAACTCTGGTCCTACCTAAAAGGTCCCAACCTTATGTATACGGGAGAAGTATGTGCAGTAAAATTCTTTACACCGGCCCCAAATTTAAAGACCGGCTGATCGAAGTATAAATGAGAAGGAAATTGTATTCCTAGAACTGGATCTTAACGGACGGGTTAAAATGTACTAATTGATAAAACGAGAAAGCTCAATCAGTTGGCATTAGCAGTGTTAGCTTGAAATTGGTCGCTCAATAATTGAAGTCCCTAATTGAGTAACTGAGCCGTCTTTAAATTTACATATATGAATTTGACCCTTCGAACTCTTCCATCTTCGTTTGAAGAGAGTTTTCCGACGCGGCCCAGTGGCCACCGATTTCGTGGCAAAGTTATGTCAGAGACTATAACCAGGTCTCCTGGCTTTCTTCCTTGTTCCACTTCTGTCTTGTCTGAAGTAAAGGCAAGTATTCGCGTCAAAACTAGTCCAAGGTTTCTGCGAGATGTTGCATCTGACGCCAGCGACGTTCAAGGTGGATGTCCGAGGGCTCGAACACGCCTGGAGGCAACGTAAGGCGGATTAAATTTCCATGAAATGTTGCGTCGAAGCAACAAATTTTCAAAATTAACTTTATTCCACGATTATAGCGCTTCTCTCCTTACCCTGTTTCCGCCCACGAAATTCGTGACATTATCGCTCGTTACAAAGGCTGCAGTCCTCTACGGCTGAGAAAGCGACGACCTAAGACTGGTGTTCAGCTCTGAAATAGATGACCCCTTTCCCTCTTGCGATGTCGGATCGACTTGCTTGTGCATCGCTGTTGGATGCGGGCGTTGACATATCTTACAAATTGGTTTCGATCCACAAACGTTTGAGAGGTGTCCTTCTTCGAGACACTTGAAGCAGAGCCCATTTCTTCTCACAAAAGATGTTTTATCAGGAAACGACATCTTTTCGAAGAAAAAACATTCTGAAAGTGTGTGGTTATTCTTTTTGCAGCATAAACAACTTTTCTCATTTCTAAGTTTACTTGAAGTAGAAGCTAGAATCCTTTTGCTCCTATGTGTTGCGGCCTTCGGTTCATTCTTGACCATTTTATCCGAAATGTTACCAAACAGTGGCTGCTTCAACAAATCCACGTGGTCTTTAATGAATTCAACCAAATGCTCGAAAACCACTGGTCTAGAAGACCGCATCAAGGAACGCGTCTTCTGACGCCACTGTTCCCTGAGCTTGTACGGGAGCTTAAATATTACCTCCATAATCACCTTCGGATTTTGCAGCGGGTTCGCCTGAGACGCATCCCTTAAATAATTCTGACAGCGCATCAGATAGAGGGACAACTCTGGGTTGGGTAAACAACGTTGGTTAAACTTGGGGTTTGGGTAAACCGCGCTGGGTTAACTTGGGGGTTGGGTAAACAACGTTGGTTAAACTTGGGGGTTGGGTAAACCGCGCTGGGTTAACTTGGGGGTTGGGTAAACCACGTTGGGTTAACCACATCGCGTGAAACTTCAATCAGTTCTGGCACTTCTCAAGAACTTACTGTAAGGTCCCAACAGTTAATACGTGCTCAGAGTGCGTTTAGCAACCTGACCTAAGGTTATGCTGCAAGCACCACCTTCGACGCTAAACCATCAACCATCAATGACGCCGAGAATTGCACTGAGCTTCCCAAGGCTGGAATTCACCGCCAGCTGCTCTCAGCTCGCTGCCGCTACCACTGAGCAGACCGAGACGCTGACCACTGCTTTACAGTGGCACTACAAACCAAATTAACCTGTTACTTATCAACTATAACATCCCGAGCACCACCATATTACGAGTTATGTAGGGTTAATCTGTTATTCATCCCATGTAACCTGCCGGTGGTAAAATATATGCGATAAAATCATTGGAGTTTTATAGCATAGCTTGCGTGCGGTCTACTGTAATAGCGGCTCCAAGCACTTATAAAAGTTATTCTACTCTGGTGCCAGCCAAAGTAAATCTCACTTGGCATTGGAGCCGATCCAATAGAAGAGGCCGTTTTCATCAAAATCAGAGACATAATTAAAGTTGAGTCGCGGTGTCTCCGTGAATTACTTGATGTAAGTGAAGCTTGTTCGGTGCAGGTCGTACCACTGCTTGGCCACCATTATATGAAGGTATCGCTCCAGTTGCTAAACGTGGCCAATGGTTCCATCTAGAAACAGAAAGACGTTAACTGAATAAACAAAGAGGATTCTCCGCTAATAAACAAAGAGGATTCTTCGCTAATAAACAAAGAGGATTCTCCGCTAATAAACAAAGAGGATTCTCCGCTAATAAACAAATTCTCCGCTTATAAACAAAGAGGATTCTCCGCTAATAAACAAAGAGGATTCTCCGCTAATAAACAAAGAGGATTCTCCGCTAATAAGCAAAGAGGATTCACGTAAAGGAGAAATAACGAATGGAACCCTGCTGAGAAACTAGACCATACAAAAACTAGACAAGGACAATCGTGTCATCAAATTGCTGAGCCACAACCCTGAAATTAATTATACCCAACTAAATGCATTAACAAATTAACCAGAGAAAAGTTGCAAGGAATTATTACCTCTAAGGAGCGTCCTGTGCGAGCGATGAGGCCATGTTCGCCTGGCGCTCTTTGTAATCTGAATCTGAGTTTTCTGGTGAGGCTATAAGGCCATTATTTGTACCGGGACTGTCATGGGTGAACATGACAAGCTTCTCGCAGCTTTCTGGTGAGGCTATAAGGCCATTATTTGTACCGGGTCTGTCATGGGTGAACATGGCGAGCTTCTCGCAGCTTTCCAGCTCAGAAATAATGTGCCGTACAAGCTGGGTACCGGGGCTGACTTTGGTACCATTATTGCGGACCGTCCCTGACAAGCTGGGTACCAGGGCTAACTTTGGTACCATTATTGCGGACCGTCCCTGTCAAGCTGGGTACCAGGGCTAACTTTGGTACCGTTATTGCGGACCGTCCCTGTCAAGCAGGGTACCGGGGCTAACTTTGGTACCATTATTGTGGACCGTCCATGACAAGCTGGGTACCGGGGCTAACATTGGTACCATTATTGCGGACCGTCCCTGTCAAGCAGGGTACCGGGGCTAACTTTGGTACCATTATTGCGGACCGTCCATGACAAGCTGGGTACCATGTACCAGGGCTAACTTTGGTACCATTATTGCGGACCGTCCTTGACAAGCTGGGTACCAGGGCTAACTTTGGTACCATTATTGCGGACCGTCCCTGCAGCCTCACAAGCGGAGTTTAATTTCGCGCCTAAGTTGGCTTCATTCAATGCAAGTCCTACTTGTACGTTGGCAGAATTAGGTTTGGCGTAGAGGCTGCAACTTCGTCTTCCTCAGCAGAGTTTGCGGAATTAGCACTTGGGAGTGAAGTGATCGCATTGATGGCGTTGTTCAGCCGGAGAAGTGTCATTTTAATTGCACATTGTTCAAATGGAGCAATGAACATTGTTCAAATGGAGCAATGAACATTGTTCAAATGGAACAATGAACATTGTTCAAATGGAACAATGAACATTGTTCAAATGGAACAATGAACATTGATCAAATGTAACAATGAACATTGTTCAAATGGAACAATGAACATTGTTCAAATGGAACAATGAACATTGTTCAAATGGAACAATGAACATTGTACAAATGGAGAAGTGTCATTTTGTAACGTGCTTTCCTGCACGTCATCCTGCAATTGAGAAAAAATTTAGAACATGAAGCTAGAAGCAACAAATAAGTTCTTATGAACACTCATCTTAAAAATAAATCTAAATAAGATCCAGAGAAACAGCGATTCAGAGAGATTGAAATCAATTACTTAGAAAATAGACAAAGGCAATTATGAACATTGGTTTCAATACCGAGTACAAGTAACAAAAAATATAACTCGGTATACTCACTGCCGTAAGTGACAGAGAGCGCATTTTCTCGTCGACGAAAACATGAAGTCACGGACAGACAGACAGACGGACATCACGAGCACAAAACGCCTTCTTTCATAAATGAGGAAATGCGCTAAAAACAACGCTGTAAATGTTTCATTTATTTTCGTTTGGCACATGAAACTAGAATGCGATGATATAATTGATTGTGGCTTTAAATATTATGTGTATTATTAATTGCGATATAAGACGAAATAGGAAGATTGAGGCAACGCACGGCAAAGCTTTTCTTGAAAATGTTCCTTCACTGCTTGCCTGAGAAGTTTGTTGTCTCAGCGGGAAGAGCTGTGGAGACGACTTTGTTTTCCTTGATGATGTAGGATGTAGGAAAACGTAAGCTCTTTACGCTGCACATGTGCTGGTAAAAGGTATAATTCAAGAGGAAAACGTAAGCTCTTCACGCTCCACATGTGCTGGTAAAAGGTATAATTCAAGAGGAAAACGTAATCTCTTTACGCTGCACATGTGCTGGTAAAAGGCATAATTCAAGAGGAAAACGTAAGCTCTTTACACTCCACATGTGCTGGTAAAAGGTATAATTCAAGAGGAAAACGTGAGCTCTTTACACTCCACATGTGCTGGTAAAAGGTATAATTCAAGAGGAAAACGTGAGCTCTTTACACTCCACATGTGCTGGTAAAAGGTACAATTCAAGAGGAAAACGTACCTGTTTCTGCCCCGCTTTATTGCTGACGCTAACAATGTTGTTAAGTTTCGCAAGGACCCCGCGAGGAGAGGGCTGTGCAGCCTTAAGATATTTCTCGTAGACAATTTCCGCCTCACGGCGCAGCTTGTGCTTCACGGCAGCCAACTTGTTGCCTGCAAGTAAAGTGCAAGCATTTATCTTACCGATGAAAGGCAGCGATAAAAAACTATTTTATTGGTCGTGGCCAAGATTATCCATATGAATGTTCAATATATTAGAATTTGTTCAATGTCAAATCAGTCGCGGGCATCAAAAATCACTGTAATTTTATATTTTCAGCAAAAAGGTGGAAATTAACCTAGCTCATTCTAGGTTAATTTTCTGACCTCTTGAATTTATATTGTATTATCTGAACTATTATATTATAACTATCTGACCACTTTATAATTGACCACTTTCTACGTCGTTCAGTGCAGCCAGTATGGACTTGGGGCCCCATGATGTCTCGGCAGTGAAGGAATGTTTGGTGTTGCGGCTACTTGCGAATATAAACCCCGGAAAATCTTATATTAACCCTGGTAAATCTTATTATATAAACCCTGGTAAATCTTATTATATAAAAACCTGGCAAATCTTATTATATACAACAATAAAATATGAATAATTTTTTTGCTTAAAAGGTAATGAATAGCACTTTTTCCAACAAGGCATTTTCCCCATCCGTGAACAGCGAGTGATCGGTGAAGTAATGCGGTAGTTTACCAACTAGAATTTAAAAGCAAAGAAAATTCACCACATTTTCAATAAAAACGTTTTACTAAATGGTGAATATTTGGGGTTTTTTTTTTTTAAATTATTGTTGAACTTGCGATTTAAGCAGACTAATGATACTAGTAGTTTATGAAGGAATGTATAGAGGCTGACCTCTTTGCACTGCAGCGCCCAGTTGCATGTGTGGCGGTGACAGGATGGGCTGGCTGGCCGTGCCAGGCCACACCCCACATTTTGCTCCTGTCCTGTCAAGAGCCTCTCAAATTTGGCCTCTTGTCAGGCCAAATTTCCTGTCTGGCCTGACCTTTACATTTGATCTCCTGTCCGCTTGCCGGTGACAAGGAAATGTTAGTGGGCTGGATCAGGACTCCATTAATGGAAGAGGATGGGGGTGATGGAACTCGCTGCGATTCGAATCGAGACACTGATATTCTGCCTAGCGAGATTAGAAGTTAACGAGTATACAATCAAAATGATACGATATATATGTAATAATCATTAAGTCATTTCATTTATTCTCAAATTTCACGCTATTTTTCCCACATTAAACCGAAGAATCATTCGAGAGTAATAAAAATTGACGCACATAAAGTTTATTCATCTAACGATAAAATAAAATTCGTCAAGCCCATTTGTTCATCTGAACATTATTCTTGACAATGAAATTAAGGCTAGAATATGATTCGTCTTATTACACTAAGAAAATGAACGGGGCGTTTTGTTAAAATAATGACGCTTTCTGCGCACTGGCGTACCTTTCTGCCGGACTGAACTGGCACAGGATGGTTTAAGCAAAGGCACAAATGGCACCACTATTCAGACAAAGTCACGCTTATTTCTCGGAGTGTAGTAGCCTATGAGATTATACTCCTCACCTGTACTCTCAGGTCCGCCTTCTGGGCTCCCAGATGAATGCTTGGTAGACAGTTTACCGTCGAGGATGAACCTGCAGAACAAAATTTGGCACGAGTGTCCCATTTAGCAGGGTGGCCCAGTGGTTACAGTTCAGAGTACCAAGATTGGAGCAGAGAGGTGCGGGTTCGATCCCAGCTCTGTGCACCAGTTTCTGGTCAGAATCGGCGAGGAGGCCGGGCGGTTAAGTAAAGCAAAATTGAATCAGTGAGTTGCGAGTTGAAGCCCGCAACAAGCTGTGAATGTTCCGCCATGTTAAGAATCTACGACAGGCAACGGCCTAATAAACGCTGAAACCGCTATTATATTATATTATATTATGAGGGATCGTGAGATGGAGGATGATGAGGGGAATGTGATGGGCGTGATGCTGGATGAGGGATGGTCTATGGAGCCTGGAGCGGGCCGAGATGGGGCGGGTCTAGACGAGGAGCTTGTGGGTGCAGGGGCTGATGCTGACGAGGCAGCGTCCATACTGATGCCCTCCTGAAGAAGGTAAATACAATCAAGAGCATGATAGTGGCTGGTAATATTTGAAATAAATCTGAATAGGCCACTACACAAGTTTGGTGGGCAAATTACTTGTATTTAATCGGCAGGAAATATAAACGTGGCAAATGGGGCTACGAGAATAAAAATAATACGAAAATATGTTTGAAAAATAGCTTTGATTATTTATTCATAGACAAAATCACACTTTCAATGGACGCCAAACAACAGTGAAAATATGCAAGATTAAATGAATACTTGTATAGGAAAAATAAATACTAACAGAAAAATAGTTAAATACGAAGGAATACAAAAAATTTGTCAAACATTAGTTTCTTAAAATACAAGTCAGACACACAGTCCAAAAAAATTGTCGTGTGTATTTTCTAATAGCGATACGTAAGAAATGATTCACTAGCCATCTTGTCAACTCAGAGATATACTTAAAGCGAGCGCAACGTGTGATGCATATCGGAGTCACAGGATGTTGCACAAATTGACGGTAGAGAAGAGTTGGCTACAACAGTTGGTGTGGGACAGAACTCGAGCTCGCGGTGGACGAAGCCGAGTCGCTCGAGGAGACCAAAGCAGCGGCAGCGCTGGTGGAAGCAACAACTTCGCCCCTGGCAGGGGCTGTAGCTGCTGTGCTGAGAGAAGCACCAGCATCAATGAACGATCCGGGAGGAATCATGAGGTGAAAGTCACTAGGACTTTGGAGGATGGTGGCAACTTCCCGGTGCTCTTAATCGTTTCCCTCGCGAGCTTTATAGAATGGAAGTGTCGGCACTGAAGAAATAGGCCCATGACCTGTTGCTGATTCTTGTACTTTTCGTGACTTGATTCACAAGGGATCCGGTCTTTGGAACCCGATCTTTCTATAACTGACGATTGATTGAGATAGCTGCTGGACGTATTGCCTGGTCCGTAAGGTGCTAGGCGTTTCAAGACTGAACATATGCTCCTGCATAGCTTCGCCTAGTCTGTTTGTCTTGCCGTCCTCTTCCCGGAGGTCGGGGTTGGCGCCGTGCAGGAGGAGTACCTTAGCGATGGCAGGGCGGCCGAAGCAAGCAGCATAATGGAGAGAGGAGGAACGTTGACCTGCGCAGTACATTATTCTATCATAGTACGCGTCTTGTATCAAGTTGACCTGCGCAGTACATTATTCTATCATAGTACGCGTCTTGCATCAAGTTGACCTGCGCAGTACATTATTCTATCATAGTACGCGTCTTGTATAAAATCTATACGAGCATCGCGAGGGCGGTGGTATAACTTCTGCAGCACTGTCGTTCACTTAGCCGTGCAGACTTAGCGTCGTAATAGAGCAAGGGGGGACTTCTTGATTTCTTGGCTAATTCAATTTTATTTTTTATTTGTTTCATTGCTCAAGTTACAACTTGGTTGATGTCATTAGCCGTGTAAGGGAGTTTCGGTAATTTAGATAGTAAAATTGCCGAAATTTAGTACTTACTGAAACTCCCTTACACGGCAAATGACACCAAACAATTTATAACTTGAACAATGAAACAAATAAAATAAATAAAATGAATTTAGCTAATAAATCGAGCAACTCCCCCTTTGCTCTATTACAAAAAGGAAAATAGCTACAATAATTGCAGAATTGGAAAACTTCAACAGATTCTGTCAATCGCATGAAAGAAAATTAAATAGAACATCAAAGAAATGTCCTGCCAAATTTATTTAACAAATCTGCTTATCACTCGGGCACTACTTCAATGCCAGAGAAATGCACTCCTAAATTAATTCGACAATTATAAACTCAGACATCATTTTACTTCAACATCAGAGGAATGAAGTTAAATAAACAGAAGTATCATACCTCTATTAACGTCAGCACCGCGTTCACACAGCAACGAGAACATTTCCTGGGCACCGAAAGCTGAGGCCCAATTTAACAGAGTTTGGCCAACGTCGTCCATAAAATTACTTCGAAACCGCCACTGTAACACCAACACAAAATAGAACAAAATATTATGGACCCCATAACATTCGCTCGAATTTGAGGCAGTGATAAATGGCTACAGTGATATTTTAGAACGCATTCGAGACAGAGATTGACGATTTTGCAATAAAAATTCTAAATTGCATTAATTGATTAAAAATTTAGCATAATAGTGTAACCGTAAGTCGAGACCCAGATGAGCATGCAACCTGCTAAATAAAACAATACAAAATGCGTTAATACATAATAAAATATTATTAAAATCCGTCCATCTGCTGAGAGCGTCTATGAGGGCCTCCCGCTCAGACTGCTGCTGCTGCTGCCTGTGGTGCAAGCGTAAAGTGAAGCCTCAATTCGACAAACTTGAGCATTAACGAGCTAAATAAAAAAATAGTGAATAGAAAATAACAGTAAAAAATTAGCGAAAGATTATTTCGATACCTAAAATAAGAGTCATTATACTAAATGTATACCCAAGTAATATCCGTTTGTTGTGCAGCTCAGCCGCTTGTGTCTGATCAAAGTTGCTGTCATTGCTCCTGCTTAAGTGAAGGCGACTCGACGCTTACTTTACTTCGATTAAGTGCGCTCCTCCTGTTCTGCTCTAAATGAAGAGAATGCGTGGCATTGTTGCTTGAAAACCATGGCACAATGAAATAAAAAAATGTAACTCAGTACTCAGTGCAGTGAGTGACAGAGAGCGCATTTTCTCAAAATCGACGAAAACGTGAAGTCACGGACAGACGGACGGACGGACAGACGGACAGACGGACGGACGGACAGACGAACGGACAAACGGACGGACGGACGGACGGACGGACGGACGGACGGACGGACAGACGGACGGACAGACGGACGGACGGACGGACGGACGGACAGACGGACGTACGGACAGACGGACAGACGGACAGACGGACAGACGGACAGACGGACGGACAGACGAACGGACGGACGGACGGATGGACGGACGGGCGGATGGGCGGACAGACGAACGGACGGACGGACAGAAGGACAGACGGACAGACGGACAGACGGACGGACGGACGGATGTACGGGCGGAAGGACGGACGGATGGACAGGCGAGGCGGACTGACGGACAGACGAACGGACGGACGGACGGACGGACAGACGGACGGACGGACGGACAGACGGACGGACAGACGGACGGACGGACGGATGGACGGACGGATGGACGGACGGAAGGACGGACGGATGGACGGACGGAAGGACGGACGGATGGACGGGCGGACTGACGGACGGACGGGCGGACGGGCAGACGGGCGGATGGACGGACGGACGGACAGACGGATGGACGGACGGATGGAAAGACGGACGGACGGACGGACGGACAGACGGACGGACAGACGGACGGACGGACGGACGGACGGACGGACGGACAGACGGACGGACGGACGACTGGACGGACGGACGGACAGAATGTCAGACGGGCGGACGGACGGACAGACGAACGGACGGACGGACAGACGGACGGACGGACGGACGGACAGACGGACGGACGGACGGCTGGACGGACGGACGGACAGACGGACGGGCGGACGGACGTACATGACGGACGGACGGATGGACGGACGGACATGACGAGCACAATAGGGCATTTTTTCCATACATGAGAAAATGCGCTAAAAATGTGAGCAAAATTGCAGTGCAAAGAATAAACCGTCAGAGATGAGCGCACGAGCTTCATGCACCAGACCTTTCCTGGCAGAGCAGCACCAGCAGCAGCTGCGTGACTGAGGGCAACACTGACCTGGTGTAGAGGCAGTGGCAGGTCTGGTGAGGGCAGTGGCAGGTCTGGTGAGGGCAGTGGCAGGTCTGGTG
>NW_025942906.1:0-392 GCF_000764305.2 Hyalella azteca | reverse complement strand
CATTGGAATGTACCTGCACCAGGTAGAAGAATGTTATTTCATACACTGATAGAAAAGTGACCGTTAACGGTAATACCGGCGTTCCAGTGGCCGGTCGGCACGTGAAAAGAAACACCGTTTCACAGTTTTTATTCCAATTTAACACCAGAAATCCGTAAAACATCTGATAAAAACGGTGAAACAGTTTATTTTCACGGGGCAACCGGCCACTGGGATGCCGGTGGGACCGTTTTTTCACCGTTTTTTCTAACAGTGTAATTAATAAGTTCGCCAAACGGAAGAGATATGGGTTGAAGCAATTACAGTCTCATTTTAAGGTGAGCAACAACTTTTACAAGTGAGAAACAAATTAACATGTGTTTTACGGTTTCTTTTTATGATGACTGAACTTG
>NW_025942905.1:0-612 GCF_000764305.2 Hyalella azteca | reverse complement strand
GTAGTGAAGTGTTTTGAGAGTCATGTGAAAGCAACAGAACTTACGTAACGCATACGGTTTTTTTAATAGTTTTTCATTTACTCGGAATATGGTGAGTTTACTGGTTTAGGGTAAACGCGGTATATTCCGACATTGTGGGTAATTCCGCCACCTCTCTAGTTTTCCCTTTATATTAAGCTCTGTTTTAGTTCCATGCGACAGAACTTGAGTAACGCATACGGTGATTTTTTTATACCTAGCTTTTCATTTCTCAATGCGTCCTTAATGTGACGGAATATACCGCGTTTACCCTACCCTATATTCCGTGCCTGCACATAGTGGCAACTGGCGAAGCAGAAAGTTTTTTAGACTCTCCGGGTCTCTCCCTCAAGTTCATTTTTGAGTCCTATAAGAAGACCGGTAAAGTATCCTGGATACCAGCATTATTATAGCCTAGGCCTACATAGGAAATTGGTATAAATCTAGAGTAAATGAGGAAATTAAAAATGAGCCGATTCCAAAAAAATCTGTGCTTTGTCACTAGGGTAAACGCGGTATATTCCGACATCGTAGGTAATTCCGTCACTTCTCTAGTTTTTCCTTTATATTAAGCTTTGTTTTAGTTCCATGCGT
>NW_025942904.1:0-2771 GCF_000764305.2 Hyalella azteca | reverse complement strand
ATGGTTCTGAGTTTACAAAAAATGGGCAGAAGCTACTACCACTTGTCACTGCAAGAAAAATGACCAAGCATTTGTAAAATTTCTTCCATCCATTATTTCATCAAGTTTAAGGCCAATGTGGAAAATTTGGCAGAAACTGCCTGCAAATGAGACAAAAAAAGAGCCATGCTCATGGTAAATTTCCCCTGTTCCCATAGCCCTTGATTATTTTCTTAAGAAATGAAATTAAAAAAAATTTTGCCAATATTTTTTAAAAACATCATGGAAACTATCATTTCCATTACCTATTTTCTTTAGAAATGAATTAAAAAAAATTTTGTCTAAAATTTTTAAAAACATCAGTGAAATTGTCATTTTTAGTTATAATTTATGGAAAATTTTACACAATATTTCCAATACGTAGTTTTGCAATTTACACATATTATTTGGCAACCATACTGAAACATTGCACAGGAGCTACCCACAAATGAAACAAAAACAGGCTTGATTGCAGGCAATTTCACCCACTTTTTGTCTTTCTTTCAGCAAATATTAAGAGAAACAGTTCATTTTTGTCAGTAAATTTTTTAAATTGTCCATGAAAAGATACTTTTTGATGAAATTTTTGGGAAAACTCAACCTGATATTCCAGATTGGTTTGGCAAGAAACTTAGATGGTTAGGTACTGTAGTTCAGGCAACAAATCCTCAACACTAATGGCGTATTGGCAAACAAGAGACCTTAATTGTAACTATAATTATTCATAATTACTCATCAGAGATACAAATTAATCCAACATGAACATACATAAGACATTAATGAAATTTTACAATAAATCAGGAAATAAAAAATGAACTGATTTCTAAGAACTTTCCCCAATTGCCTCTATGAATTAATAATGAATTATTATCTTTTTGTTAATTCCATACTGTTGGCATTTTGGGCTTAAAATCTAAGAAGCCTGGAATAATGGCAGACTTATCCAAGATACCGGTACGGTAGTAGGTAAAAACAAATTTCACTGAAGATATTTGAAAATTGCAGGTGAAAATATGCTGTATTTATGCTATTTTACTTAGAAACTTGAGAAAGGGCTTTGAGAATGGGTGAAATTAGAAAAATTCACATGCATTTTTGTCCAATTCATGGGTGGCTTCTGCCTAATTTTCCAATTTGCAGACCTGATCTTTTTAATTGGCAAACTCAGCATTAGACTGCATAAAGTTGTTGAATATGTAGTAAAAGTAATCACAGTGGTATAACTTAACATCAAAAACCTCATTATAAGTGTCCTCAATAACTCACCTCTGCCTCTTCCTTTTCCGCGCTGAACTTCTCTACCATTCTTCTGCACGCCTTCTCCATGGCCACTGAAATTTGTATTCTCCCAGCCTCTATTATGTTGGCTACGTCCACTCATTTGGAAATTGCAGAAAGCAAAAAACTATGATAATAATGACAAATAATTATTGTTCATATAATAATATATACTACCATATATACTGAAATAATACATACTATATAATTAATACATATAATATAACATTATGTAACTATCAGTAAATCAAATACATTAGTTTCTGGGACATAATATCAGTGTGAAAATTCCATAAAAATTTCACATAAGGAAAAATAAGATAAAATTAAAAAATTCCAAACATAAATAGTATAATTAAGATCATGAGGATGAAGGATATAAGGACTTGAGAGCAAGTCTGCCAGACTGGACGGTCGCTGGTCTTCTTCTTCGTGGGGTGTCCACGCTGAGTGAACTTAAAGCAACAGGTCAGCCTGATGGATGACCGTTGGGCCTGAGTTGCTTGTTGCTAGAAGTTCTCGAATCCACACGGAATGATGGGATAAACTGCTAATCTTTCACGGCGTATGGCAACATTGGGTTGACTATTGACTTTAGACAAGATGGTGTCAGACACCTTGTTTTGGTCTTGTAAAGTTCAATTTCATAATAAATAGATCTGATCCCCATTTCACAGTGACATTTAAATGATGGAAAATTGTTTCAAAATTTAAACACCAATTGATACGCTTCTAAATACAAATTTATTCATGTTTTCGCCCTATAATGTAGAATTTGTCTTAATAACTTCACTTCAAATCATGAATGATTTTGTTTACTTTATTAAGTTTACTTCTTTGCAGTCATATTAAGAGACAAATCTTTAACAAACTAATACTTTGTATAATTTTAATTGTTGAGTGAAAGCTGTGCCTGCAGGCTGCAGCCTTGCTGGCACGCAACATTTCCTAGTGAATTACATTATAGAAACTTAGCATACCCATACGTGTTTTAAGCCTATAGGTAAGAAGTTCATTTTTTTGCCTCAAATAATGTTGTATTGAAAAACTGGTGTAGGTGTATCAGGAATAATATATGAACTCATTGAACCGTCAATATTAGAATTCAATCCTGGGCTACTGGCTAGGAATCTAGGATACAAGCAAGAGGGAGACTTGAGATCACTGAGTATTAGCATTAAAAAATTCATAACTAAATTCTCATTTGGGTCATTGGCTGTGATCCCAGATGTGTTAATCCTCTGGGAGAGCAACGCAGTTGTGCACACTACGACGGCCAAGCCGCCAAGGCGCTAGGCTACTGGGCACACAGTGCACACTGCACACTTGACTGGCTTGAAAATTTAAAGTTGAATCAACTTAAGTTGCTTTGTGACATTGCGTGCAATGTAGGAACAGCCTAGTCTGGAAAAGTCCTATTTTTGTCTGAAATATCGCGGCTCTAATATCATATAATTTCAGTAGGTATGAAATCT
>NW_025942903.1:0-28436 GCF_000764305.2 Hyalella azteca | reverse complement strand
CGAGGAACTTATATCGTTCAGGAGTTCAGCTTTGTATCAGAGTTGGTAACTTAGAGCCTAAAAGTTACTGAAGGCTTTGTCTTGGTAATGTCTTGCCGTAGCCTACAATTGCTCTCTACATCAGAGGCAAGCGCTTTCTCTAAACCACACAGTAACTTGTCGAGCATAGTCTACTTAGTCTACTTAGTCTACTCAGTCTTTTTAGTCTACTTAGTCTACTTTGTCTATTTTGACAACTTGTTTATGATTATGTCAACCTTGGTATAGTTTGGCGGAAGTTATTAAAAATGGAAAGTTGATTGAAGACCACAGAATATTTTTAGCGCATTTTCTCATTTATGGAAAAAAGGCGCTATTGTGCTTGTCATGTCCGTCCGTCCGTCCGTGACTGAGAAAATGCGCTCTCTGTTCCTAACGGCAGTGAGTGCTGATCTAATTATTATAAATTGTTTTCTTGTTCGTCCATTTCGTCAACATTGTCTACTTGTCCACTTTGTCTACCTGTCCACTTTGTCTACTTGTCCGCTTTGTCTACTTGTCCGCTTTGTCTACTTGTCCACTTTGTCTACTTGTCCACTTTGTCTACTTGTCCNAGTGCTTGTCCGAGTCCATGAGGACATTACGAGCCGCCAGATCGCGATGAATAAGTCCTTTGCTCTCCAGGTGCGCCATGGCGGACGCGACCTAGAGGCGATAAATTCATGGTTAATATTCGAAGTTTTTGTACAACATACACTCTCTCAACTACTGATGAGAGTTGAGTGCTTTACAGTCTCGTCGGCAACAGACCTATATTTGGACAATTTCAAGAAGGAAGGACCTAATCTGTCTGGCAAACACAATTTCATTAATTTTTGCAGAGATATTTTTGACTCGATAAAATTAATTTATTTTCGGAAATAAATTTATTTTCATGTGATGAGCGTGGTTTCGTTTTATTCATGCGTGAGTTTGCATATCGAGCAAAATGCCAGAAGTTTGCATGACTTAATTTATCCACTGTTGCATTGATATTTATGATATTATTTGATTAATAATAAGAAGTTTGCAAATATTACGCAATAAAGACAACGTAACGTAAATACCGTCAATGATGAACTCTTACCTGGGTACAAATGTCTACCAAATCTGGCAGCTCAAGACTCTTTCCATTTTTCCTGAGCACATCGAGCAGCGCTCCCCTGTTCATATACCTGTCTCTTATACACATCTAGATGTGTATAAGAGACAGACATATAGGGTCTTGATAATGATCGAAATGAATGCTGAGTCCCTAAATGATTGATTGCGCTATATTTCAATGTTTATTTAGTTTTTTAAACCTTGTATTAAATGCCTAATTTTTACATAAAAGCACGCAGGCATCATTCCACTCGCCTTTGCAACCCGTTCCGTCTTACAACCTCGTTTTTTAAATGCTCAAAAATATATCCGTTTAGGATAACAATTGAATTGAAATATAATTGATTTCAAGTACACATAACATATGTAGCTCGGTAGTGCAACGCATTCGTTGAACTAAATTGGCGATCACTAGGCAGTGAACTCCAGTGCACGGTACAGCCGTTCGTATGTTGCGTTGACTTGCTATTAGAAGCCTGCCGCTGTCATTGTTGAATGGCACGGCGATTGCCACGTGTTCCTACATCGATGCAGCTTATTGAAGTTCTTGATTGTTAATACACAAGCTTGAAGCGGGACATCAATTGCTTTGTGAGGGCTGTGATGTTAGAAGATTACTATCCTGACTTAAATTCATCGGCGTCATTTCGGTGGCGGATCATTGATCACCGCCTATACATGCATAGTTTTTAATAAGAATACTCCTCCTAACACCTTCGTTTATTTACAAATAAATGGCTACGTCTTCAGAGCCTCAGTGAGTAAGGATTATCCAAGTTTGTTTGGTCCTTATGAGGCACATATAATGTGGCAGTGCACTGCTGATCAAATTAATATTGTGCACAAAGCAAGAAATTAGATTTATTTTTCATAGATTATATATCAGTACAATTAAAAAATTAAAAGAAAAAATAAATAATATGACCAAGTGAGAGATCTGTCTTATAATAACATCAATGATATAAAAAAAGCACAAAATCTGTAGAAAAACCACACAGAATTTTTTTATAGCACTGCAATCATTTTCATTATTTAATTTTCGTTCATTTTCTTGATATAATTCAAATAAATTATCCCTTAGTTTCAGTAAAAAAGTTTTTTTTACTTGTGTTAACTTTGTGGAATAACTCAAAATTTTGAGAGAGAGAATTCAAGAATTGCAGTCGTTTATGCGAAAGTTATGAAGAAAGTGTCGCAGGTGCAAGAGAAAGTCCGGTATTCTATTTAGGTGGGGGCTGCTTTTATAGCTCCAACCCTAACAAAATTTAGAGTCGCCCCAGCTTCTGGTAATCCAAATCAGAAGCTGCCGCGTCTGTAAATTGTTCCCTGGGAAGACTCGCTTTGTAGTGGCTAGTTGGAGCAAAATCTTGCATCTTCCTCCGTCGATTGAATTTACGAAATGTTGGTGGTGAGATGGCACTGTTTCGTGCTTGCATAAGGAAGGAATAAATAGTGCCTTCTCTAATACCGCCCATGTTTCCTGGTTATTTCAGTATTAATATAATACACATTTTTATTGTTTAAAACGTTACTGCATGATAATACAGGTAGAAGTTACGTCTATTTATGCTTTCGTAGGAGTACCCGTGTGATTTTACGATACATTTATAATGCATAAATATCAAATATAAATACGCAGTAATAAATAGTTAATAATTTGGAGGCAGTCCAAATGATTGCAAATTCAAGGTATGACTGCAGAAATTTTGATTTCTGCGCTTGCAAGGGATTTTGCGCCGACAGCTTTGCGTCGGTAAATCTCAGTGCAGACTCTGATTTCCCTGACAAGTCTCATCATAAATATTCAAAGTCTCATCATAAATATTCAAAGTCTCATCATAAATATTCANTAGACAAGTGTTTGTCCTCCATCCTGCTCACGGCCTTCCTACTCGTATTTCTATTGTCTGCTCATCTATTATCTATTATGTGCTTATCTGTTTTCTATTATGGACTTATCTATTACCTATTATGTGCTTATTTATTATATATTATGTGCTTATCTATTATATATTATGTGTTTTTCAATTATCTACCATGTGCTTATATATTATATATTATGTTCTTATCTATTATATATTGTCTGCTTATCTGTTATCTATTATGTGCTTGCTTATCTATTATCCATTATGGGCTAACCTATTGTCTATTATGTGCATTTCTATTATCTATTATGTGCTTATCTACTATCTATTATCTGCTTATCTATTATGTGTTTATCTTCCGTGAGTAAACGCAGAATAAATCACACATTTTCTCAGTTACATATATTCATTATTTTTAACTAGCATTTTAGTTTTCTATAGTGCGGATTGTCAAAGAAATACGAAAATTGCATACCTATAGGAGTCAGCGGCGTAACCGAGTTTAAGACACTGTGAAAATATGCAATGTGGTCTTTATCGAGGCCGAAGAGATTCAGGTTATAATAGTGATTGGTATTACTCAATTTTTACAGGAGCCTGCAAATGACATTGTATGCTTCTGAGTCACTATTTAATTGTTGCTATGTTTAATTCGCGCGTCGTGGTTTGAAATGGTGGTTCGATCACATATATTTCTCGTCCATACCTGTGTCAATGTGTCATATTCGTTTCTCTATATCCAGGTTGATATTTCTCTTTTGCACCTCGTATTATTACGTGTAGCCACTCAATAAAACACTGTCATACCTGAGTCTAACTATTTTCGGGAGCTGAACACGTGAGGTAAAAAATATACACAAATTTTAAAAGTTGAGGCCTTTGTAAATTGTAAAATATGGAATCTGAAGAGGATATTGCGACACGGATTGTAATAACGATAGAGAATTCATTACTTGGAGTATCAGAAATCTCATTAAACAGGCATTAAATAAAATTCGGATTAAGTGACGGTGTTTTAAAAAGCCTCATTGCCCCGGCGACTACGAGTGGAAGCCATGGAAGTATAATTGATTCCCTCCATCTCAACGCGATAAATACGTGGCATATGGAACTGAAAATTTAAATCAAACGAATGAATACTCATAAATGAATTTAAATGCAACTCCAAATGAATGAATGAATACTCATAAATGAATTTAAATGCAAGTCCATATGAATGAATGAATAAATACTCATAAATGAATTTTAATGCAACTCCAAATGAATGAATGAATACTAATAAATGAATTTAAATGCAACTCCAAATGTATGAATGAATACTGATAAATGAATTTAAATTCAACTCCAAATGAATGAATACTTATAAATGAATTGAAATGCAACTCCAAATGAATGAATACTTATAAATGAATTTAAATGCAACTCCAAATGAATGAATGAATGAATACTCATAAATGAATTTAAATGCAACTCCAAATGAATGAATACTCATAAATGAATTTAAATGCAACCCCATGGATTGAGAAGCCTCTTTGTCAGTCTTTATTGCTGACCACGAGTGCCTCTTGACGCGCTTACGTGCCATCATATCGAGCGTCCGATGGAAAGACTTGGAAAATGACTCATTATGACTCAGGAAAATGAACGGGTCATAATGTCTAAAGTGTAAAAATTGGACATTATGACGAATAAATTTTTCCGAACTTAACACTGATATGCCTCTTTGTCTGTCGAAATTGGGTCAGGGTGATCCATATAATAGCAAAAAGTGGATCAACACTTTTAATATAGGCATTTTTTTAATATAAGCAACAAAAATAAGCATTTTTTCTTTGAATGCACGTAATATGAGCGCGGGTCCCAGTGAGGGGAACGATTTTCGAGAAATATACTTTAAAAATTAGGCATTTATTCCTCATAAAACGGTTGTTGCAGCCCCAATATCCATCAGGCGTAATAATCTGAAATTAATATCGACCCCTTTAATTTTATTTCATAGAATTTAAAATCGGTTCAAAAAGCAAGATACCTTTTATTTTTCTGTCCGAATTATTGGCAAGCGCTCTATCATTTTGCAAATTTTCTCTAAACGATGTGAATCCTCACTGTATCAATGCTGTCGAGTTAGGGGGAAATTTACATGGCTTTAAATTTAAATTTGAATGGTGTAGCGATATTATTAGATAGCTTTGTGCATTTAAAACTAATCGCAATCATGTGTGCTGAAAATTTAATTTCCGGGAAATTCTCATGCCAGCAATAAAGTACCTCGTAGAAATTTCTAGAATGATCATGATTGCTTGAGAGTTGGTAGAACGTCGAAGAGTTTTCAAAGCGTAATCACTTTGACAATAATTCTTTGTGCGTTACAATTGTCGCTGACAACGGTCGCTGCAACGAAATTTTTGTTAACTGAAAGAAAAATCTTAAACTGTTTGTAATTGTATTATGGATTCTAAATAAGTAACGTCCATCATTGGAATATTGCTACTGGGAAATAACAATCCTGGAATGAATGAAACTTCACCAGCAGACCAAATCTCATAAGTTCTTGAGCTGAGAGTTAGTAATCTATTTATTTCCAGTCGAAAATAAACAGACTTAGTTTAGATCATAATTGGTAATTCAATGATGAACTTACGGCATCCTGTTTACTTGATAAAATTATCAGACGTTCGAAAATTTAATTAAGGTTATATACCTTGCGCGAAACACACTCTTTTTTAAGCCAACGCGAGGTTGGAAAATAAAGCTTCCAAACAACTCAAAAAGTTAATTTCAAGACCATATTATTTACCGCTTGGAGAACATGTACAAATTTATCACGCCAATATACTTGTACATCCATGTCTTTGAACCATTCACGGATCAATTCTTTTTCTTAATATAAGAAATTTGTATGCAAATTTATTCCTCCCTTAAGTTCGGGAACATTTCGAGCTTGGAAATATATTCGCATTTCCATCCATTCCAAACACGCATGCTACTTTTTGTCGATGAAAGCCCGACCAAATTGGCCCAAAACAGCGACTTTCCTGTGTCAATTTCTGACGCCTATCCCAAAAGTGCCTTAAGCGTGGGGCGCATCTTACTGGCCCAAAAGTTTTCTCAGGGTCTGAGTGCCTTTGAAAAACAGCGTCTGTTCAAGGCGAGAGACGCTCGCTGCTATTCTATTAGGCACGGTGAGTTCAACCCCTATAGGCAAATGACATCGAATAAACTACGATTACGAGTTGATTTCGTTGAAATAATCTTTATTCGACGTTATTTCAGCGTCAGGTGCCGGTGATAAGCACGTAATGGATCCGGCTTGCACTGTATTAGTGTTCACTCCATGCCGAATGGGTGGCTAGGTGTATAAGTGATATTAAACTCACCTGTCCAGTACAGCTCGCTGTTGCATGGTGAACAATTGATAGCAGATGGGCGGCTCAATGTGGGGGGTGATATTTTCCCTCATACGACGACCACAGCTCTCTGTTATATCGGAGAACTGTATGATGCAGGCGCGCGAAGGTCTCGTATATAAAGATGCCAATAAGGCGACGATAGTTTCCATTAATCTATTGATGTTGCGCACAGACCTTCGGAAATGGCAATAAACTTTGTCTCAAGGTCACGGCGCTCATGCATGGCATCCATTCCTAAGAATCTTCACAGTCGACGCAGGGGACTTCGTACTCGTAGTCATAATGCTATTCTTACGTAAACTGTGAACCTAATAGCATAGTGAAGGGTTAAAGTGTGGTCGCCCAGGCTGTGGCAGTTAGGCAGAATAGCCACACTCGCAGCTCGGCTATTGGGAGTGCACAAAGTATCAGCAAAATGATTAATGGTATTTTGTAAGCCGATAAAGCCGATAAAAACTGGCTTAAAAACACGTAGCGACCAATTTTCCCGTCAGTCATTGGTGGGTTTAGCTTAAATATCCATCAGTTATCGGCTGACGGAGTTATGAACTCTTATTTCCATCCTGTCATAGTTTGGCCTATCATTTAGAGATCGCTGATGAGTAACCTGAAATTTTCATACCGATTTGCCTATTGAATTATGGCATATTTAATACATATAAATATCGTAGACTGGTGATCGGTGGCTGATCGATGATTAACGTTTGGTTATACATGCATTTTATTCTATTTGTAATTTAGTTGCGTGACGTCGTTGGAAAGCTGATATAGATAAGCTTCACGGGCCAATAACAATAGTTTAATTGCAGGTTTATTATCTAGGAACATACTAGTATTAAGTGATTCATGGTTGAACACGTTACTAGTACGTACACGACATGGTTTACTAGCAAGTTAAGTGCAAAATAACTGTTATGACCATCGATCGATCGCTTAATTAATAAAATAATTTGATCGTCTTAAGGTTAAAGTATGTATTCGTTGTGGCTTTAATTTTGTGTTTTGATTAGTGAGCTCGCGAAGTTTGAATTGCGTTGTTTGTTGGGGGATGGATGCATTCTTACTATACACAATTACCGGCATGAAAATGTGTGAGTATCATGCAGCAAAAAATAAATACAAATCCCTGAGTCAATCATCTAGCTAATAAAAGACTAGTCATCTGCTATTGCAAGGAGAATCCGTATATGCAAGGATAGTCTACGAGCTGCTTGTCTCGCATGAGGATTTACTTTCAGATCCATTGATACAATGTATCTGACATATAATAATAAAATATAACTCAGTACTCACTGCAGTGAGTGACAGAGAGCGCATTTTCTCATCGACGAAAACGTGAAGTCACGGACAGATGGACAGACAGACGGTTTTGCATCGTTTACATTTGAGTCAGCGACGTGAAACCCGCCACCCTCGAAAGAAGAGCATTTCGAATAAATTCGTGATTTCGTGAAGGTTAGGAATATTTCTAGGGAATATCAGGAATATTTCTAGGGAAATATTTTCAAATATTCCTATCAGGGAATATTTTTAGTCTCCTCGAGTGCGATGGAGGGCGAAAATTCATCGCGCGCTGCCGTTTCAATGCTAACGAAGGACAGACCGTAGCCTGGGGCTCGATTAGATGGTCAAAAAAATTGCGTTCGCTGGCCTCAATGACGTCTTTAATAGCAGCCATCCATCGGTGAAGTCCTGGACAAACTCTGGTGGCCAAAAAAAAAAAAAAACAATCGTGCCATCAAGTAGAACGATGGCATGTGAATCTCCAATTAGGCGCGATGCATAGTGAGAGAGAAGGGAAGGTGCGAGAATGCCAGGACATTTCGTAAGTGGCGTGATGCGTGGCGAGAGAGAAGGCAAGGTACGAGAATTCCAGGACATTTCGTAAGTGGCGTGATGCATGGCGAGAGAGAAGGGAAGGTACGAGAATGCCAGGACATCTTTCGTACGTGGCATGATGCATGACGAGAGAGAAGGCAAGGTACGAGAATGCCAGGACATCTTTCGTACGTGGCGTGATGCATGGCGAGAGAGAAGGCAAGGTACGAGAATGCCAGGGCATTTCGTAAGTGGCGTGATGCGTGGCGAGAGAGAAGGCAAGGTACGAGAATGCCAGGGCATTTCGTAAGTGGCGTGATGCGTGGCGAGAGAGATGTACGATGTCGATGTGAATTGATAGCTGCCATCAGAAATTAGATAGGTTCATTCCTTAGTCTGCCCCAGTGACGACGTCACTCTCTGAACAGGATATGGCTCTCTGACAGAACGAGAAGCGTCAGTCAAAACCGAGAACTGCCGAGTATAGGTTCTTCGACTCATTCCCCTATAGTCGTGAGCGTAAACAAATGTGTTACACTCACACTTCTATAATCCCATAAACTGTAAGCCGTGTTACTCAATAAATAAGTATTCTGTTATTCTTCACTCTGTACCACATTTATCTTCTGATCACAAACTAAACCCGAACTAACCTCAGGTCTTCATATAATTCTTATACATATAAGAGCTGCACCAGAAACAACCTCTTACAGAGACATGAAGGTACGAGAATGCTAAAACATCTTTGACGTGTAGTAATGTATTTTTACGAGTTACGTACGAATAAATATTCACCGATTCAATTTTTAAAACTGTTTTGATTAGAAATGGAATTCCGTAAGAACAGGTACGCGTTTTCATCCATATTATTTCAATGGCCAGCTATGAAGACTGCAGGCTGTAAACTTAATAATATCATTGTGTTGTCCGCGTTGATGGGTGTATGTAGTATTATCAATCTTCGAGTCATCGCATAATTGTTGCATATTTCCAGGGTTTGTAATTCGCTTCTCCAGTCTTTCAAACACCGGACGCATGTCGGCCGCAAATTACACCGCTAACTGGGCTCAAGCCCGGCACTCACTGCTTCGAAGTTCGATCTTTGTGATCCTAATTTAAACCACTCGGCCACAACGCTACACCTGTTGATTTTTCATCTGTTCGCGACAGAGCTATAATTTAGCTTTTAGCAACATTTGGGAGCATAGGTATAATGGTAATGCTTTAATAGCACTGAAATTTTAATCTCGAATTTGACAGTGGCTTGGAGTGCTGTTAATTAATGATATAAGTGTGGTTTGAATATAAAGGGATTTCAGCTGTTTCAATTAATGAAGTAAATGACGAAAACAAATACAATAAAGAAATGATACAAAATGTACGCTACCCTACCGGTGCAGGAACAGGGCAGTTTTGCCACAATATTACGTGTATGAGTATGAGATAGTGTACTTCGTACGGCGCCGATAGGCTGACACTAATGACGCTAGGATGACGTATGATCTTCCTTAGCGCTTACTTATGTCCTCTTCGCCGTCATTTACTGCAGACTCTGGGTCATTACCGAAGAAAACTTAATACATTTTTGTTGAACACTGGGGCAGGATCAGAAAATGAGTTGCAGCCTGTGGTAATATCGGTGAAAGCTTCGGATAAAAGTAGCGCTCGATACATATTAGTGCTTCACCATTTGACATAAAATTATTATGTTCTTGGATTATATTTTATTTTGAGCAAAATTTAACATTTTTCATTTCCACAATTAAATATTATTCATTGCAACTTCAGAGCTGCAGATGGAGCTAAAATCGCTTATTGATAGAACCTTCGCCTATTGATAGAACCTTCGCCTATTGATAGAACCTTTTCTAGCCTTAACTCAAATTAATTACTTCGATTTCATGCGCGTTGGCGCCTCGAGCTGGTCTTCTTTTTCAGAGTTTCAATCGTAACAAAATTTCGTTCAAAATTTGCTTTGTCTCTTTATGAAATGAAATTCTTTCATCTAATTTTCTTTAGATCTACTTGTAGCACAACTTCGTTAATTTCTAGCTTCAGTACGATTTAGCCTAAAACTTGTATCAACCACGTGAGTGATGAGTTCCTATGAAGTCACTTTGAAAAATAAAATGAAACACTAATTTCAAAACGTGAAATTATTAATGATCTCTACACGCTCAGATCTCGGGAAGTTTTTTTATAAGCGCAATGCTGGTTGAAGACATGGGAAAAATTTGAGATTTAATTTTAATTCAACATCACGAAACTTTTGAATATTCGAGTATGCAACCATTGATTTTTATCGTTAATTAGCGACAAGAAAATTCATTTGTTGAGGCCTCAATTTACTAAGTAATATTTTATATTAGGATACTCGGAATTCTATTTCAATTTATATTAAAACATATCGTGAGAATTTCTTCACCATATCCTCGGCAATACATCGTAACTGGAGGCGTGAAAACGTTAGACCAGCTCAACCGTTTTGTATTCACCCGTTGCTGTGGCCGCAAAATGCCGTTCACTTCCACTATACTCTCATCTTGCCATGGCGGCTTGAGATTAAAAATGTTTCTTCCGCCTCTGAAATCTTCCTGTGAGAGTCAAGCGTTGACGCCTTTAGGCTCCTCGATTTTGCTTTCGTTGGTGATTTTTTTAATACGGTGGAGCGACTTGAATCTTCAAGATGGTTCCTCTTTTCCCCACTTTAATGTTACGAGATCAAAGTAGGAATCGTCTGCAGTGAAAGCGTTGTTGTGTTTGTGGGAAATCTTGGTTGAAGTGAAAATGATGCGGAGAAGATCAACTATAAAATCTTATACATACAATGCTGTTAACAAGTTAATAGAATGTAATGAAAGAGTAAATACCAAGTACGAAAATAAATCCTTCCTTCATTTTTAGCTATTCACATTCTATATGCATATTTATGCGTTAATTTTCATATTTAGTCGGTGAAAATTTTTAAAATAGGTTCTTTCTTTAGGCACAAAAATATTCTCACTGTCATTTGCAATCGTATCTAGCTTTAAATACAGTTGTGCGCGAAGCCAAGTTCGACGAATAGTTTAAAGTTAATTCAGATCTTGGCGAGAATATAACGAGTGAATTTTGCAGATTTTGTCTTCCATTTCACGTTCGAGTAATGCGTTGGAAGAAAAAAAGCGCGACTGATATTTCGCAGAAAGTCGGGCCGCTGCAGCATAAAGGAAAGAGTTGTAGGGTTGGCCATGTACTATAGCACGGCCCCTTCATTTGGCTGTGCGCAGTCGCGCCGAGCAGTGTAACAGTGTAGCAGAGTACTTTATGAACGCTAAAATAAACCCTTTCTTCATTCTCAATTTCATTAAATAACTATAATTTTTATTTATCAACCTCTCGTCTAGATGGTTATTTTACGTGCCAGCTTAGATTATTTGCTTCATGATTTTTTTTCATGAGATTCTTCTAGTTCCTCGCTGTTTTTAATGAGATTCGGTAAAAAAATGTGTAGAATTTTTGCATAATNGCCGGGCGGAAGGTTTGTGTTCTAAAAGATCCTGGAAGCTGAAGGCCTTGTCTAAGATTCTTCAGGATACGAATCAGCCTGAATAAAGAGCCTAATGATTGTGCTTGAATAATGCGAATGGTGCTCTGAATTGCCCCAGTCACGATATCATCATTCAGTAAGCAATCATGGTCTAATTTTATTAATCATCTCGAAAATCGCTTCGTGATAGTAAGTGGTTCCTTCTAACGATGTAACCATCACGATTACCGTGTCATTTTTGAGGAATTCAGCCGCACGCTACAGAGCACCTAAACGGTAGCTTTCATAGAATAATGTATAGACAAACTTGATACCAAAGAAATTTGCTAGAATCAGAATTGCGTGAAAATTTTTCCTGAATGTAGCTCAAGTTTTCCTTGTTGCAGTGATATTAATTGATTATTTAATTATTTATATAATATTATTAATAATAATATATATTATATATATTATTCATGTGCAAATATTGGTTATTGTATTATTTAATGATAAACGTACGAACCACAAAGGAAACGTCAAAGTAACACCTGTAAGTTACATTGATCATCTAATACGATTGCTTTATTATCAGTATTATTCGGTATTCATGCTATCATTTCGGAGTCAGCTGACAATAGGTTAAGCATGAAAGCGCAGATCTCTACTGTGATTAAGTAGGACGATGAACAATGCGATTATTGAGATTATATATATCCCTTCTTACAATATATGTTGATTTCTGCTGATTTACAATACCCTTTTGGTTTCAACGTATTTTATTGATGACTAAGATTTGATAACGTGCACCATGAACGCTGTCAGCTGTGCGGGATATCCCGATTTTCTCGCCAACGCAATGCGTAGTAGACTTTCTATCGAGGCGTAATCTGAGTATATATTACCGTGCATTTACTCTAAATCGCAAATAAATGGTAATGCGCACCTGCTACAATTCCGCTTATTGATATTCATACTACAGCGATATTGAGGCATTGCGAACCATCTATATATGTTTTGGATGATTTATTTGTCATTGATCAAGATAGAGATTATGGGAACAAAGGTCTCAATGGAATTGATAGAGATTATGAGAACAAAGGTCACAAGAAACGCTAATGAATGGAGCACCTAAAGCAAGTGTTCAGCTCACACCTATAGAATATGTTCTTAACCGTCTACCGCCGTATGTCATTGCCGGGAACATAACTTAAATTATACGTAGACTATTGAAGTGTAGCAACCTGAGGACGTTTGTACGCAACAGAGAACATTTTAAAGTTGTCGTACGTGGCGGCAACCATCAGTGCAAGTCATTTTGCACTCACTAGAACGTATCTTTTTTGGGAAATAAGCTTGTGACAATATTGCACCGGTTACTCATGTCAGGCGGTAGGGGATTAAACTTCTTAATTTTTGTTGAAAATTTATTTAAAGATTGTTTACAAATGAAAACAATTACTCGGTTAGCCTATTTTTCGGCACGATTAAACTAGCTTTAATTGGCATGACCATTGGAAGTGAACAACGTCGGGGCAAGCGTTGCTCGGTTTCGCTGCTACGGTGATATCGAATTATCCTCCGTGATGAAACCAACACAATCACATTTCGTACTGCACGTGACGCTCCACAATCGACGAGTTATTTCACGTCAATTGTGTTTGCGATGAGCAAGAGCGATATGTGCATGCTTCCTTGCTTATTATATGAATCTTATTGTTATGTTGGATGTGCAAACGAAAGTAATCCATTCGCATTTATTTGACTTTCAGCTGATTTCACAAATCTAGAGAATTTTTCGATTGCCTTAAATTTTCATTTAATTTTTAATTGAATAAGAATTTAGAAACTTCAACTCTGATTTATAGTACGTAAGGCATTTCTAGATTGCTTCATGAAATCTTGCAGTGCTTTACAGATCAGGATAGGACATGGGTTATTTAGCGGTTCGCTGAAGTAAAAAAAAACTTATCAATTTTTATGCTTATAAAAATGTAAGATTTAAAACACCTGCGGTGTAATTTATTTTGGCGGCTGCAGGAAAGTTTTTGAGAAATCTTGAACATTTAAATTAAGTTTTTCCTTATCAATTTTAAAACGCTGGTGAATTTAACAGTTATCGATTTCTCCGTTAACCAAAATCCAGCAGAGTGATGTCATGAGCCCAGCAGCCATTTGCCTCTCAGTTTCAACAATGATTCACTTTTTAATTTGCATAAAATCATCATTTCTGGAACCTCAAAGAAGCTGTGATCACCGCATGATTTTTAAAACAATTTCACGCTGTGAACGCTTGCATTTTGCCCACTTTCCGTCCTACAATGATCCGCTTGATCCTTACCCTAAAGCCCGCGAACGTATTGCTCACCCCCAACACTAACTTTGCTTAATCCTGAACTTTAAATATAAAGCAAGTTTTCACAAATAGATTAAAAAATAAAGTTAAACAAGACTTGATACTTTTAGGAGTCCACTTGAAGCTGCGGATTAGAGTTCAAGGTATGAACTACTGTTTATTTGTCACACGGTCGACGTCTCAAAACTTGGATACGGGCGCGTGTGTCTTGGCCCAAGGTTTGAGACGTTTCTGAAAAAGAGAGGAATAACATTAGATAATCTTATACATTGAAGGAACACTATACATTAGACGGAAGAAAATTTTTAATATAGCAAAACACAATACACATTTGGGAATAATCCATGCACATTTGAGAACATTCAGAACAACGCAACACAATGCACATATTAAATATTCAATATAAGACAATTCGACATGTTGTCTTTATTCAATATTCAATATTAGACAACATTAATGATCGATAACGTTAAATAATATCTCACAAAACACTATAAAATGCGTAAATGCAACTGTGCGGCACAGCCACAGAACGAAACAAATTATTAAATGAAGCACTCTCCAGGTCGAAGTCTCATAGGATTTGAATTAGTGAGGGATAAATGAAATTATAGACTTCAAGTTTAAGTTCACGAGCTTGAAATTTAGAGATTTTGTGTCAGTGCCTGATCGCTGCTGTAAAAAACTGATCGTTAACGGTATTAGCTCCACAGGTCGAGCAAATCCCTGGCCAAAGCATGTTAAGTTAAGAGCCAAATAAAATAAGTTTTTTATAAGTTAAGAGCCAAATAAAAAATTGCGAAGGTAAGTATCCTACAACCTAACACATTTCAGGTTTAAAAATATGCGAATGCACGAAGAACAAAATTCAATGATGATTTTTTATAAATCATAAAAATAATTAGAAAGTTAATAATAAAGTTCATCTATTGTCATCAACAAAACCTGCATTAAATTTACAGAAATAAGGAAAATTTTTCTTTATCTCTCAATGCAGAGATGTTGTATTTTAAAGAGTTCGTTGCTATAATTGGGCTCACAATGTGTGAAATTAATCCTTCCAAAGACTGAGTTTCTTTTTGTGCATAAGTATCACAAACGTATTTATGCTACTAAGACTGAGCGTATTTAAACAGCAGGAATAAGCAGGATATCAGATGAATATTAAATGAAGATGAATAATAAATGAATAAATGAATAGTGAAAAAACAGATGAATAATAAATGAATAAATAATGAATGAATATAAGCAGGATATCAGATGAATAATAAATGAAGTAAGGCTGATGTTTTTAAATGCTAACAGAGTGAAGTTTGTCGTGCAGATGTACATAGAGAAGTGAGTAATAAATAGTCTATAGCGATGCACGTTTTGCCCATATGTGTGTCTTTCTGACCCACTTTGCCCAGGGATTTGTATGAGTGATATGTCCGCCCTTAGTTTATGCTTAGCTCATTATTTGGACAGTATATGACCCATTTATTTTTCAGAGTGCATAATTCATGCATTATAATACTTCTGAATTATGAATATATCTTTCAGCAACAGGAAAAAGACTTATCTTTTCATCATGTGGGATCCTTCAACAACAGTAATTTATTTCACTATAAAAGTATAATATTTTTAAGTATTTTATTAGGAATTATATTATTCATGACGGTTTTTGGTAACAGTTTTTCATAATATGTCACGTGTGGGCAACGTGCATATGTAGACTATTTCTTAAGAAATTACCAATTAAACAAAGATATATGTATGGTAAAAGAACTTTGCAATTTTATTACATGGTTTTAGATGATAATATATTTTTAAATAAAATATTATTACTCTCAGGGATATTAAATTATTTACCGAGAGAGGTTATGACCGATTGTACCTGCCACCGCATGCTGTGTTTTTTTTTCTCATTTATGGAAATAATGCCCGATTGTGCTAGTCATGTCCGTCCGTCCGTCCGTCTGTCTGTCCGTCCGTCTGTCCGTCCGTCTGTCCGTCCGTCTGTCCGTGACTTCACGTTTTCGTCGACGAGAAAATGCGCTCTCTGTCACTCACAGCAGTGAGTACTGAGTTACTGTATATTTTTTATTGTATTCCGAGAGACTATAAGTTCAACTGATGGCTGAAATTTGCTAGAATTACCACAGGAAAATTCAAAGACAAGTACCTACTTATATCACCGGGCAGTCTTAGTAATACCTGTATTATTGAAAATATCCCAAGTCAATGACCCTTATTAATGGGTAGTTTGAATATTGCCTGTTTTTTCACTGAGATTCAAAGCATATAATCCTTATTTATCGGCAGTTTGAATAACGTCTGTATTTTTTAAGAAATCCAAGCCAATGACCCTTATCGATGGGCAGTTTGAATAACGTCTGTATTTTTACAGAAATTCAAAACCAATGACCATTACCAATTGGCGGCTTGAAGTTGAATAGAAGTTTCCTGGTACCACATCAAAACATGCGCAAAGGTTCACTGCCGGCGCCAAAAGTTTTCCTAGTTTCCTGATGACCTCGTTATGGCTGCGTAATTAAGGATGATATATTTTTAATTCACTGCCATGGTTTTGTGATTTTTGCGCAATCTTGATTTTCTTTTGTTTTATGTCGCGCCGGTTGCTGTGTATTGTGATGAACACAATAGAGTCGCACTCGAGAAATGCGTAACGAGTGCATTGTGCAATTACCGATGTATTCAATAGAGCGGAGGGAAATAAATAAGGTAGCGGGTGTATTGTTCGGTTACCGATGTATACAATAGAGCAGAGGGAAATAAATTAGGTCTAGGGTGTATTGCTGGGTTACCGATGAATACAATAGAGCGGAGGGAACTAAATTAGGTATCGGGTGTATTGCTGGGTTACCGATGAATACAATAGAGCGGAGGGAAATAAATTAGGTATCGGATGTATTGCTGGGTTACCGATGAATACAATAGAGCGGAGGGAAATAAATTAGGTCTAGGGTGTATTGTTCGGTTACTGATGAATACAATAGAGCTGAGGGGAATAAATTAGGTCGCGGGTGTATTGTTCGGTTACCGACGAATACAATAGAGCGGAGGGAAATAAATTAGGTCTCGGGTGTATTGTTCGGTTACCGACGAATACAATAGAGCCGTAGAACAGGNACGTCCGATATCAGCTCGTGCTTTGGGTTAGAAAGTGTGTTATTATTTAGACAATACGACCATCAATTTTTCTGCGTGTTCATTGAGAAGGCAAGCCTTCTTAATCTATGGCCATTTATCGGCCTTCTGTAAGCCGCCCATGATTTTCGATAAGGTAGTATTTACTTTCGTAACAGAACATTGTGTGTGTTCTTGGCCCATGTTCAATGAGAGAACAGGTTGTTCGAGAACTCAACGAATATAATCAATCATTTTATAAACTGTGGTTTTTAAATAATTAAGGTTTGATACACCTAATAATCAATTATTGGCCTTGAGTAAACAACTTCAACAATAATCGTGAAAATCGGCGGATGATCGTGAAATTCTACTTCGACATCAAACTTGGACGAGAGCTTAGTGTCGAATATTTAGAAGAGTAATTTGAAGAAGTAATCATAAATCTTCGGAACGCATCTGATGATCTGCGTAAATTGAAGACAGGCAACTGCACTTAACGCAGCAGATGCGTAATAACGCACACTACGATGGGCCATTATAATACTAATTTGCATCACTTCATTCGCCTTCTGAAATATAAATTAGTAGGTCAGTGTGACTCACTTGGGTTCATGACTCACTTGGGTTCATGACTCACTTGGGTTCATGACTCACTTGAAACTGAGTCAGTCAAACTCAAATGAAAACCATTCAGTCAGTGAGTGAGTCAGCCTGACTCATGTGATAGTGTGTCAGCTTGGCTCATGTGATAGTGAGTCAGCCTGACTCATGTGATAGTGTGTCAGCTTGGCTCATGTGATAGTGAGTCAGCCTGACTCATGTGATAGTGTGTCAGCCTGACTCATGTGATAGTGTGTCAGCCTGACTCATGTGATAGTGTGTCAGCCTGACTCATGTGATAGTGTGACAGCCTGACTCAGGTGATAGTGAGTCAGTCTGTTTCATGTAAAAGTGGGTCAGCCTGACTCATGTGATAGTGTGTCAGCCTGACTCATGTGATAGTGAGTCAGTCTGACTCATGTGAAAGTGGGTCAGCCTGACTCATATGATAGTGAGTCAGCCTGACTCATGTGATTATGGAGTCACTTTGAAAAATAAAATGAAACACTAATTTCAAAACGTGAAATTATTAATGATCTCTACACGCTCAGATCTCGGGAAAATTTTTTCTTGAGCGCAATGCTGGTTTAAGACGTGCGAAAAATTTTAGATTTAATTTTAATTCAGCATCACGAAACTTTTGAATATTCGATTATGCAACCATTAATTTTTATCGTTAATTAGCGACAAGAAAATTCATTTGTTGAGGCCTGAATTTACTAAGTAATATTTTACATTAGGCTACTTGGAATTCTATTTCAATTTATATTAATATATATCGTGAAACTTTCTTCGACATATCCTCGGCAATACATCGTAACTGGAGGCGTGAAGACGTTAGACCAGCTCAACCGTTTTGTATTCTTCCGTTGCTGTAGCCGCAAAATGCCGTTCACTTCCATTATACTCTCAACATTATGAAACTTTTGAATATTCGAGTATGCATCCATTAATTTTTATCGTTATTAGCGACAAGAAAATTCATTTGTTGAGGCCTCAATTTACTAAGTAATATTTTACATTAGGCTACTCGGAATTCTATTTCAATTTACATTAATATATATCGTGAGACTTTCTTCGACATACCTTCGGCAATACATCGTAACTGGAGGCGTGAAGACGTTAGACCATCGAATATGTAACCATTAATTTTTATCGTTAATTAGCGACAAGAAAATTCATTTGTTGAGGCCTCAATTTACTAAGTGATATTTTACATTAGGATACTCGGAATTATATTTCAATTTATATTAATATATATCGTGAGACTTTCTTCGACATACCTTTAGCAATACATCATAACTGGAGGCGTGAAGACGTTAGACCAGCTTAACCGTTTTGTATTCCACCGTTGCTGTAGCCGCAAAATGCCGTTCACTTCCATGGTATGAACGCTACTCTCATCTTGCCATGGCGGCTTGAGATTAAAAATGTTTCTTCCGCTGAAACTTTTGAATATTCGAGTATGCAACCATTAATTTTTATCGTTAATTAGCGACAAGAAAATTCATTTGTTGAGGCCTCAATTTACTAAGTAATATTTTACATTAGGCTACTCGGAATTTTATTTCAATTTACATTAATATATATCGTGAGACTTTCTTCGACATATCCTCGGCAATACATCGTAACTGGAGGCGTGAAGACGTTAGACCAGCTTAACCGTTTTGTATTCCACCGTTGCTGTAGCCGCAAAATGCCTTTCACTTCCATGGTATGAACGCTACTCTCATCTTGCCATGGCGGCTTGAGATTAAAAATGTTTCTTCCGCCTCTGAAATCTTCCTGTGAGAGTTGAGCGTTGACGCCTTTAGGCTCCTCGCTTTTGCTTCGTTGGTGATTTTTTTTAATACGGAGGAGCGACTTGAATCTTCAAGATGGTTCCTCTTTTCGCCGCTTTAATGTTACGAGATCAAAGTAGGATTCGTCTGCGGTGAAAGCGTTGTTGTGTTTGTGGGAAATCTTTGTTGAAATGAAAATGATGCGGAGAAGATCAACTATAAAATCTTATGCAATGCTTTTAAACAAGTTAATTGAATGTAATGAAAGACTAAATTCTAAGTACCAAAATAAATCCTTCCTTCATTTTTAGCTATTCACATTCTTTATGCATATTTATGCGTTAATCTTCATATTTAGTCGGTGAAAATTTTTAAAATAGGTTCTTTCTTTAGGTACAAAGATATTCTCACTGTCATTTGCAATCGTATCTAACTTATAAATACAGTTGTTCGCGACGCTAAGTTCGACGAATAGTTAAAAGACAATTCAGATCTTGGCGAGAATATAACGAGTGAATTTTGCAGATTTAGTCTTCCATTTCACGTTCGAGTAATGCGTTGGAAGAATAAAAGTGCGACTGATATTTCGCAGAAAGTCTTGCCGCTGCAGCATAAAGGGAAGAGTTGTAGGGTTGGCCATGTACTATAGCACGGCCCCTTCATTCGGCTGCGCGCAGTCGCTCCGAGCAGTGTTACAGTGTAGCAGAGTACTTTATGAACGCTAAAATAAACCCTTTCTTCATTCTCAATTTCATTAAATCACTATAATTTTTATTTATCAACCTCTCGTCTAGACGGTTATTTTACGTGCCAGCTTAGATTATTTGCTTCATGATTTTTTTTCATGAGATTCTTCTAGTTCCTCGCTGTTTTTAATGAGAATCGGTAAAAAATAGAAATGTGTAGAATTTTCGCATAATTAAAAATATTCTCGTGAAGTAAGAATATATCGAAGATATTATAATTGATCGAATGACGCTTAAAACGAATTCCATTTCTCATCTCTATAATAAGGTTGCGTTCTGTGCAAACATTCAAACATTTCAATGACAATCATAGAAAAATATTAACATTGATTGTTTTCGTGCCTTGTGTCCCGTGATGAAGAATTTTAATTCAGCCATGATGCAGGATTTGAAAAAAGATTCTATACACAGCGGTTCAAATGTGAGCCTCAACTGAGACGCAACACGAGATATCGTCAGAACAATGCTCTATAATGCACGAATGTTTATTATGCGTATAATATTGACAATCAATTAAACTCGTGCACAAAGCTTCTTTTTTTATCACGTATCTCACGTGTTCTTCAGCCCGTATTGAGTGTCAGTTGCGTAGACTTTCAAAATTTTCCCAAAAAAGGCTCAAATTCTCGGAATCAAGTTAAGGTTTTGAATCCAAAACAGACTTATTTACAATAAATACTGAAATAGATCATCGCGTTATCAATTATCAATTATCGCTTCATCGCTTTACAGTAATAGATCATCACTTATCTAGAAATTTATCCAAGCTCAGTAGCATTTTGCGATGCCAAATCTATGAGCTTGTTTTTTTTTACTAGCATAAAAACAAATAACTCTTAGAATTACTAATTCAGGCTGTGAGTTAAGAAACGGTTTTGCAAAGATTACATTATATAGATACGTAAATATTCATTGTTTTTGATGGCAATAAGTGAAATTCAATAAAAATTGATATAACAATTCCTGAAATGTCCCCAAAAGTCTGCGAGATTTCACGCTTGCAACGCAAGTCAGTTATAAGTCTGTTAAATAGTCACATAATCTTTAAGATTCTACACTTAAATAAAATTTATCAAAATAATATGTGACTAATGGATAACCAAATAAAATTAACGATGCAAGAAAATTTTTGTCGCGTAATAGGCGTGTTTAGGTAGATATACCTTAACATCATCTAATTTTTAATCGTGGCTAAAAATTTTTGAAATGTTTCCAACGTGGAAGCGATATTCAGCGGCGTTCATTACAACACCACTTGCACTTTGTAGCCAGCGCTCTCACTTGAACAAACATCATAAACATGCGTTAAATGCTTTATAGAACAAATAAAATATAGGAGCGTTGTGTGCAATGGAGAATGAATTCAATTAGGATCGAATATGATAAGCGTTCGTTGCTCTGACCGCTGCCAACAATTCATTGTTAAAATAGGTTGAATAAATTTCCGCTCGTGTGCAGCGTTTGAAATGATGCGGCTATTATTTACTCTGCACGGAAAAAATATTGATATTAGTTTTCATTTATATTTCAATAAAATTCAGATCACTCAGGATACTACGATTACAATGATCATTTTTACTTCGCTTATGATATTTTAAAAAGAATTAATCAAGAAAAAGACGATGATTCCATATAATTTAACGCTGAATAAATTCTATGAATATTACAATTTTCAAATTGGTAAGCGAATAAGTACATTGTGGAAATTTATCTTAAAAAACGTTAATATGGTCATTTCATATTGTATAAATTTACTTTGACTGGGCATTTTTTAAACACATGCCGTGCCAGGGCTGAAGGTTTGTGATCTAAAAGATCCTGGAAGCTGAAGGCCTCGTCTAAGATTCTTCAGGATACGAATCAGCCTGAATAAAGAGCCTAATGATTGTGCTTGAAGAATGCGAATGGTGCTCTGAATTGCCCCAGTCACGATATCATCATTCAGTAGTCAATCATGGTCTAATTTTTTTAAACATCACGAAAATCGCTTCGTGATAGTAGGTGGTTCCTTCTAACGATGTAACCATCACGATCACCGTGTCATTATTGAGGAATTCAGCCGCAGCCACAGAGCACCTAACATCCTAAACGGTAGCTTTCATAGAATAATGAATATACAAACCTGATACCAAAAAAATTTGCTAGAATCAGAATTGTGTGAAAATTTTTTCTGAATGTAGCTCAAGTTTTCCTCGTTGCAGTGATATCAATTGATTAATTAATTATTTAGTAATAATATTATTAATATTATATATTATATATAATATCATTAATAAATATTCCTAATAATTATTAATTGATTTTCGCTCGATTGAGGGCAAACCATAATCATATGTTAAATCTGAGTATGAGCTTGTATACCAAGTCGGTTGATATTCAGGCTCGTATTGTTTTACATATATAAATAATTAAGTTTTGTCATTATCTGTATACATTTCACTGGCTGAATGTGGAGACTGAATTGATGTGTCTTTCGCTGACGTGAATCATTTCCACGTTAAAACCTCGTGCAGAAGTAAAAATTCAATGAACTCTATTTACGACTGAATTTCTTGAATAATATGAGAGATTACTGGATATACTTGTTCTCGGTGCTGGTTTCGTTGAATACTCATCACCGTAATGCTTGCGGTTCATCATATGAAACCATCTCGATTATTCGATAAGTAGAATATTTATTTATAAATTTGTCATCGAAGGAGAGCTGGATCTGCAAATATAGTTTATTGTATGTCAAAGTAACACCTGAAAGTTACATTGATCATTTAATACGAGTGTTTTATTATCAGTATTATTCTGTTTTCATGCTATCTTTTCGGAGTCAGCTGACAATAGGTTTAGCATGAAAGCGCTGATCTCCACTGTGATTAAGTAGGACGATGAGCAATGCGATTATTGAGATTATTTATCCTTTCTTACAATATATGTTGATTTCTGCTGATTTACAATACCCTTTTGGTTTCAACGTATTTTATTGATGACTCAGACTTGATAACGTGCACCATGCACGCTGTCAGCTGTGCGGGATATACCGGTTTTCTTGCCAACGCAATGCGTAGTAGACTTTCTATCGAGGTGTAATCTGAGTATATATTACCGTGTATTTACTCTAAATCGTAAATACACGGTAATGAGCACGCGCTACAATTCCGCTTATTAATCTTTATACTAAAGCAATATTGAGGCATTGAAAACAATCTTTATGTGGTTTGGATGATTTATTTTGCCATTAATCAAGTTCTCGCTGCCAAAGAAAAGTTTTTATATACAAGTTTTTCTGTCAATCGTAGAGATTAGGGGAACAAAGGTTAAAAGAAACGCTAATGAATGGGGCAGCTAGAGCACTTGTTCAGCTCATGCCTATGTTCAGAATATGTTCCAAAAACTTCCTTATTTATGTTGAAATTTTAATTTCTTGGAGTTTCTATCCTTTACAAATTAAAGATTGTTTACAACTGAAAACAATTCTCTGGTTAGGCTATTTTTTGGCACTATTAAACTAGCTTCAATTTGCATGCCCAGTGGAAGTGAACACCATCGAGGCAAGCGTTGCTCGGTTTCGCTGCTGTGGTGATATTGAGTTATCCTCCGTGATGAAACCAACACAATCACATTTCGTAGTGCAATCGACGCACCGCAATCGACGAATTATTGTCGGTTGCGTTTCCGATGAGCAGGAGCGATATGTACATGCTTCCTCGCTCATTATATGAATCTTATTGTTATGTTGGATGTGTAAACGTATTTGATAATTCAAATACGTATTTGTGTAATTCGTATTTGTGTAATTCATACGCATTTATTTGATTTTCAATTAATTTTTCAAATCAAGAGGATTTTTCGATTGCCTAAAATTTTCATTTAATTTTGAATTGATTAATAATTTAAAAACCTCAGCTCTGATGTAAGGTACGTTAGGCACTTCTAGATGGCTTCATATGATTTTGCAATGCTTTGAGGATTATAAAAGGGTTTGATGTGTCTCTATGACCCATTTTCATTCAGCGACTCTTTGAAATGAAAAAAAAACAAACTATTGTCATAATAATGCTGGTGAAAATGGAAGATTTAAAAAACAACTTCGGTGTAATTTATTTTGGCAACTACGGGATAGTTTCTGAGAAATATTAATCATTGAAGTTATGTTCCACCTTATCACTTTTAAAACAATAGTAAATTTAGCACTTATCAATTCCTCCGTAGACCAAAATCGAGCAGTTTGATGTCATGAGCCGGGCAGCCATTTACCTCTCAGCTTCAACCAACAATGATTCACTTTTTAATTTGCATAAAATCATCTTTTCTGGAACCTCATGCAAAGAACTTGTGGCCACCGTATGATTTTTAAAACAATTTCACGCTGTGAACGCTTGCAGTTTGCCTACTTTCCGACCTACAATGATCCCGCCTAATCCCTCCACAATATAAAGCTCGCGAACGTATTGCTCAAACTTACCACTAACTTTGTTTAATCCTGGACTTTACATACAAGGAAAGTTTACACAAATAGATTGAAAAAAATAAAGTTAAACAATAATTTATACTTTTTGGAGTCCACTTGAAGTCGCGGATTAGGGTTCAAGGTATGAATCAACTGTTCATTTGTCACACGGTCGACATCTGAAAACTTGGATACGGGCGCGTGTGTCTTGGCCCAAGGTTTGAGACGCTTCTGAAAACGAGAGGAATAATATTCGATAATCTTATACATTGAAGGAACACTATACATTAGACGGAAGAAAATTTTTAATATAGCACAACACAATATACATTTGAGAATAATCCATGCACATTAGAGAACATTCAGAACAACGCAACACAATGCACATATTAATATTCAACATAAGACAACATTAAAGATCGATCACATTAAATAATATCACAAAACCGTTTAAAATAAATGCAACTGTGCGGCACGGCCACAGAACGAAACAAATAATTAAATGAAGCACTCTCCAGGTCGAAGTCTCATAAGATTTGAATTAGTGAAGGATAAATGAAATTATCGACTTCAGGTTTAAGTTCACGCGCTTGACATTTAGAGATTTTGTGTCAGTGCCTGATCGCTTCTGTAAAAAACTGATCGTTAATCTCACTGCAGTGAGTACTGAGTTATATTTTTTTATTATATTCCGAGAGACTACAAGTTCAACTGATGGCTGAAATTTGCTTGAATTACCACAGGAAAATTCAAAGACAAGTACCTATATATATATCATCGGGCAGTTTGAGTAATGCCTGTATTACTACAAATATCTCAAGTCAATGACCCTTATTAATGAGTAGTTTGAATAATGCCTATTTTTTCATTGAGACTCGAAGCATATAATCCTTATTTATCGGCAGTTTGAATAATGCCTGTATTTTTTAAGAAATCCAAGCCAATGACCCTTATCAATGGGCAATTTGAATGCCTGTATTTTTACAGAAATTCAAAACCAATGACCATTACCAATTGGCGGCTTGAAGTTGAATAGAAGTTTCCTGATACCACATCAAAACATGCGCAAAGGTTCGCTGCCGGCGCCAAAAGTTTTCCTAGTTTCCTGATGACCTCTTGATTGCTGCGTAATTAAGGTCGATTTATTTTTCATTCACTGCCATGGTTTTGCTATTTTTGCACCTTCTTGATTTTCTTTTGTTTTATGTTGCGCTGGTTGCTGTGTATTGTGATGAACGCAATAGAGCCGCAGGTAAGAAATGCGGTAGCGGGTGTATTGTTCAGTTGAGATGAATTGTATTGTTCAGTTGAGCCGTAGGACAGAAATAAGATATCGGGTGTATTGTGCAGTTCCCGATGAATACAATAGAGCGGAGGGAAATAAATTAGGTATCGGGTGTATTGTTCGGTTACCGATGAATACAATAGAGCGGAGGGAAATAATAAGGTATCGGGTGTATTGTTCGGTTACCGATGAATACAATAGAGCGAAGGGAAATAAATTAGGTAGCGGGTGGATTGTTCGGTTACCGATGGATACAATGGAGCGGAGGGAAATAAATTAGGTCTCGGGTGTATTGTTCGGTTACCGATGTATTCAATAGAGCGGAGGGAAATAAATAAGGTCTCGGGTGTATTGTTCGGTTACCGATGGATACAATGGAGCGGAGGGAAATAAATAAGGTCTCGGGTGTATTGTGCAGTTCCCGATGGATACAATAGAGCTGAGGGGAATAAATTAGGTCGCGGGTGTATTGTTCGGTTACCGATGAATACAATGGAGCGGAGGGAAATAAATTAGGTCTCGGGTGTATTGTTCGGTTACCGATGAATACAATAGAGCCGTAGAACAGGAATAAGATAGCGGATCCAATGAATACAATAGAGCAGTAGGAAATAAATAAGATAGCGGGTCCATTGTACAGTTATCAGTGAATACAATAGAGCGGAGGGAAATAAATGGGATGACTTATTCTTTAGTGTCGTGCCAGGATGAATACTCAGTCTCTGCAGCGCACGACTAATGCCCAGGCTGTCGCATGGTGACAAATTACAGGGCGCTTCGATATGCAAATACTTGCTTCGTTACATTATTAATGTGGTGATCATTCTTGTTTGGTCGAAATTACTGAAATGTTCTTACTGTGTTGTTTACATTTCCTCACTGTGATTTTAACCGTTTAGATTTAAATAACATAACATAACATAATCCTTCTTAATGAATGCAATCTAAATTTGTTTAGATTGCAATCATTTGATTTGATTCATAAAGATTTCAATTTGAGAATGTGATTCTAAATTGAACAGCAATCTCGCTCTACGCTGTAGTTATTATGATTTTGATCATAAATTATTTAGCCAATCCTGCCTATATTTTTATTATCAATAATTTGTCGAGGACGGGTTTGGCAATCTTCCATCTTCAGAGGTCAGATCACATCTCTGAATACGCGTCTACAACTGTTTTCTTTTTTAACATAGGACGTTTTTACAGTAGAGTTTTGAAGTGATTTGCAGCGTCAGCGACAATAGAATGCCAACCTACTCTGTCGCTCCCAACACAAAGAATATTTTTTCCAAGTTTTTTGAAACTTTGGCCAAAAGAGATGAAATTTTGTACGTTATGTTGGTGATTGGCCCGACGAAATAGGGTATCAGTGCTACGTCCGATATCAGCTCGTTCTCTGGGTTAGAAAGTGTGTTATTATTTAGACAATACGACCATCAATTTTTCTGTTTGTGCATTGAGAAGGCGGTCCTTCTTAATCTATGGCCATTTATCGGCCTTCTGTAAGCCGCCCAAGATTTTCGGTAAGGTAGTATTTGCTTTCGTAACAGAACATTGTGTGTTTTATTGGCCCATGTGCAATGATTGAACAGGTTGTTCTAAAACTCAACGAATATAATCAATAATTTTATAAACTGTTTCTTTTCAATAATTAAGGTTGGATACACCTAATAATCAATTATTGGCCTTGAATAAACAACTTCAATAACAATAATGGGCGGATGATCGTGAATTTCTACTTCGATATCAAACTTGGACGAGAGCTTAGTGTCGAATATTCAGAAGCGTAATTTTGAGAAGCAATCATAAATCTTCGGTACGCATCTGATGATCTGCGTAAATTGAAGACAGGCAACTGCACTTAACGCAGCAGATGCGTAATAACGCACACTACGATGGGCCGTTATGTTACTAATTTGCATCGCTGCATTCGCCTTCTGAAATATAAATTAGTAGGTCAGTCTGACTCACTTGAGTTCATGACTCTCTTGGGTTCATGACTCACTTGGGTTCATGACTCACTTGGGTTCATGACTCACTTGGGTTCATGACTCACTTGGGTTCATGACTTACTTGGGTTCAAGACTCACTTGGGTTCATGACTCACTTGGGTTCATGACTCACTTGGGTTCATGACTCACTTGGGTTCATGACTCACTTGGGTTCATGACTCACTTGGGTTCATAACTCACTTGGGTTCATGATTCACTTGGGTTCATGACTCACTTGAAACTGAGTCAGTCAAACTCAAGTGAATACCATTCAGTCAGTGAGTGAGTCAGCCTGACTCATGTGATAGTGAGTCAGCCTGACTCATGTGATAGTGAGTCAGCCTGACTCATGTGATAGTGTGTCAGCCTGACTCATGTGAT